>NC_041221.1:144154359-144161587 GCF_002837175.3 Physeter macrocephalus | reverse complement strand
TCCCTCGCTCCCTCCCTCCCTCCCTCCTTCCTTCCCTTCCCTTCCCTTCCCTTCCCTTCCCTTCCCTTCCCTTCCCTTCCCTTCCCTTCCCTCCCTTCCTTCCTTCCCCACTAAATGTATTCCCCTCACCTGTTTCACCTTATTCTTCCCTGGTCCCTTCCTGGAGCTCCCCTAAAAGCTTCTGCAGCACCCCCACTTTCTTCTCTTCTCTGGCTCCTGTCCTCCATCTGACACGTGGGCAGAGAAGACTGGCCACTGCTGACTCCACTTTTCACCCCACTCCTTTGTTCATCTCTGCTCCACCACTCTGCCACTGAACCTGTTTTGTTATGGGTAACCAATGACCTCCCAATAGCTCTTTTTCTTTTTTTATCCTATTCAACTCTTTCAGGGTATTAAAATTAAAATTTAAAAATTTATTATAAAAATACCAAAAAATAATACTTGATTTTATAAAGAATTCAAATATTGAAGAAGTATGTAGAGTAGAAAAGGAAACATCACCTTGGGAATTCCCTGACAGTCCAGTGGTTAGGACTGTGCATTCTCACTGCCGGAGGCCTGGGTTCCATCCCTGGTAGGGGAACTGAGATCCTGCAAGCCAACACTCCCCCACTCCCAACTCTATGCCATTCCCCAGAAGTAACCACTATAAAATAGTTTGGTAAAAATTCCTCTATGCTGTTGCTTATGAATTTACAAATTTGGGATCATTTTAACATATGCTTCTGCAATTGGCATTTTCATTTAATACTGTGCTGCAGATGTCTTTCCATGTAAGTGTATATGGATACATATCATTTCAAAAATGTCCAACCCGTGTTCCATTTTATGACTATATCACAATTTATTTAGCCAGTCTTCTTTTGATAAATACTGAGGTTTAGAAATACCATTTATTTATTTATTTATTCCTTCATTCATTTGTTCATTTGCCAGCCTTCCTTTGATGGCTACTGAAGTTGTTTCCATTTATTTGTTTGTTTGTTTACTTATATATTTATGTATTCATTCATGCATGATCCCATTACAAGCAATGCTGAGGTGAATCCCTTGTACCTTATGTCTTTGCACACTTGTGCTCAGAGTACTGGACACTGCCAATCACATGCTTTTTTGACACTTGTTGCATCTCGAGCTTCTGTCTTGCTTCTCTTCTGACCTTGTAAACCACTCTTTTCCCTGAGCACACAATGCATGTTCACCCCTTCTGGCTTCTGTCCCAAGTCTCTTCTCCTGAAATGACCACTTCCAACTCATTCTTCTTGCCCCAGTCTTGTGTAGAATCATCCCTGATTCCCTAGACTAATCCTCCCTAATGGCTTCCATTTATGTAGCACTTACTATGTGCTAGGTTGCGTGCTGGAGCAGACGTTATATCGTTCCATCCTGTAACAGTGGGATGAGGCACAGACTATAGTGCTGTCAGCATTTAAAGGTGATTAAAAACTGAAGCTCAGAAAGTTAAGGAACTTGTCCAGGTCATTCGACTCATTAAATGGAGGAGCCAGGATTCAATCTCAGGCTTCTCCTGCTGTATAATCCGTGAATTTACATAAGCACCACGTTACACTTCATCTTCTGCTCTGCTACTCTCAGGACCTCACACGAGCACTGACTGCAACACCTACCAAATGGAATGGTGGTAACTTACTCACAAGTTTGTTTCCCTTCACTAGACTGGGAACTCCCCAAGGGCAGACCCTGTGTCTCTTCTTTCTGCATTTCCCATGTTGAATACAGAACCTGTTTTATCTTAGGTGCTGATATGGATTTGAATGAAAGAACCTGTGTTTGCTGATGAAGAATTCTAACACTCCCTGAACCAGGTCAAGAGTCACACTTCAGCACTCAATAACACATGCTGAACTTGAAGTTTATTTCCTGCTAGTTAATGAAAATAAAATACCCTACTCCCAGGGCCCTAATTAATTAAATTAGAAGAAGCTCTTTAGATTGGCAGGCAGTAGAACATAATGATTTAAGAAACAGGCTATGAAATGAGCTGACCTCTGTTCTGATCCTATCTCTGCCATGTATAAGCAAGTTGTTCAATTTCCATAATCCTCAGTTACCCAACTAGTAAAATGGAGCTGGCGCTAATGACAGTTACTTAGAGCTAACTGGGTTATCATGAGGATTAAATGAAGAAGTTTATAGGAAACACTTAGCATAGTGCCTGGCATACAGAAGGCACTCAATATATGTTAGTAGTGCTATTGTCGTGAGGACCAGTATTAACCCCCTCAGTCTTTGCTCAAAGTGAAATAGATCAAGCATTCATTTCTTTTACCACACTCCAAAGCTTTGAGTAGGAGAGTTTGGTTTCTTTTTTTTACTTCCAATTTACAAAAATTCTCTTTCTGGCTCTTACTTGTGAAATAAACATTTATTGAGTGCCTTCTGTTTATCAGACTTCTTTCTGATTGGTCCTACAACTGTTGGGGAGAGTCTACAATCTACAGTAGGGAGGATAAGCATTGCCCAGGCTAGCAGCCTAGGGGAGGATAAAATTGTCCTGCTTTTTACTGTTGAGAATATTACTTGATTCTCTGGAAAACACACCTTTTTCTTTTCAAACTTCAAGGATTTGTTTTAAAATATTTTCTCATGAAAGTCTGAATGTTTTGTACTGTGGTGCGTGAAGGAATGGTTACATAGTTTTTAGAGTCCGAATCATAGAGATGCCTGTGCTGGCTTTGTTCTTTGAGGCAGAAAGCTTTCTTATATCAGCAGGTCTCAAAGATGACTTTAGGAATCAACATTTGTTCTGTGGTTCCGTGTGGTTCTTACCCATTACCAAATATTTAATTTTTAGAGGGGTTGTTGTTATTTTGTTTGGGCTTAACCAGTTTTTTCCAAGGATTACATTTGAGAAAGACCCCACCCCCAGCAACCAAAACCAAAACAAACGTAAAAGAAAATCCCCAACCCCAAGCTCAAATCCCAACAAAAGCGAATGACTCAGTACAAGCAAGCTTTCTAGACCTAATCGATAGATTATTCAATTCCAGAACTGTATGTTCCCAGAGAACCATGCCTACTATTTTAATTAAATTACCTGAAAAGGAGGAAATTCCTTAGTAATGAGACTTGGCTTTGAAACTTGGGATTGTCTTTCCTTGCATGTAACATACACATCTCTTATTACAAACGAAGGGGTCTCTTTTCCAGGTGATATCTGTTCAGGAAATCCAGCTTTAGGGATGCAGGGAGACATGAAAAAGGAAAGGCTTACTTTTCTTTGGTGAGTGTCGGAAGCAGGCGTGGCTTTACATTATGCAAGCACCTGGCTGCTTGCACTGGGATACCTGTGCTGTCAGGGGACAGGCCTTGTAGACTGCCAAGTGCTCCTAGAAGCTGGTAGGGCTGGCTGCTTCTTCTTGCTCCTTGCTTCCCTGGAGCCCTGGCTTCTCGGTTAGATGCTCTGTTATCTGAACTGCTCAGGCCACCACGCAGGAAGGAAATTGTGGGCCAGATGACTAAAACTCTCACCTTGAGCCCAAAGTGTGACCCTTCTCTCTGAGCCTCAGTTCCCTCAGCTGAGAGGCAAGGAGTTTCATTTGAGTGTTTCTGAGCTCCGATATTCTGGGGTTGAGAAACCCTTCCCCAGCCAGGCCAGTAACCTAGTTGTGAAGGACAGTGAGAATGAAGCCGTTGTTTGGAATTCATGGGTGGGGTGGGTAGGGTACCTCCTAATATACTTGAGTGGGGATTGGAGCAACCTGTTTCTCCAGTCCTCCAGTGAGGGCTGAATGAGGCATGTCCTTCCTTTGGCATTGTTGCAGAGACATTTGGAATGCACTTATTAGAGCGCATCGGGCCCATGAACCGGACACTTCACCATCTGAAATACTGAAAAAGATAAAAATTGCACAAAACATGGAACCCAGGTGATCTGCGGATCAAATCAATATTTCAACTCTGTTTCTCTTCGGAGCTTCTGTCTGAGGGAACACCTCCTCTGTCATCTCAAAAGACTTTTTAATACAGTTTACCCCTGTGTGATTTTGTCCTCAAGAAGAAATGTGGGAGGGCCAGTTGGGATTTCTAAAGCTTAATGCTGGACTAATTCTGTGCCCTAATGATTTTGAAAGCCTGTGTATTTAGGGAGGTGGTGTCAGGGAGTCTAGGGATGGAAGCTTGGGTTCCAGTCTTGGCTTTGCCACAGCATGGCTGTGCAGTCTTGAGCAAGCTGCTTCATCTCTCTGGGCCTCCGTGTTCTCACCAAACAACATCTATCTATGGTCCTTTCCTGCCCTGGCACACCACGATGCTAAGCCCCAAAGGCAGAAACTTACCGTCTTGGGGGTAGAATGAGGCCAGATCTACCCAACTATTTTTGCTAGTCTACTTCTTCCCTCGTGTGAAGACATATGTCTGGTATGGAGGTTATACTCCCTTCCCAAGCTCCTCCTTTTTGAAGGTCTTTGTAATGTATCCAAGGAGGTAGGAGAGAGGCATGGATGTTTGAGGCTTGGAAGGGGCTTTAAGGAGAATCACCCAGCTGTTTCAAGAATGCCTCCTACCCTTATTGTCTGGTGGGAGGTGTTTGGCAAGTTTGGGCATCAGCATTTCCTAAGAGTAAGATCCCTGGCTTCAAAGTCAGCCAGCTCTTTTTTCATATCCCAGCCTTGCCAATCATTTCAGTTCACTAGTCAGCAAATATTTATCAAGTGCCAATTTTGTGCTAAGCTATTTTGCATACATTATCACATTTAATCCTCACGGCCCTGTGTAGCAGGTACTAATTTTATCCATACTTCAGATGAGGAAACTGAAACTCAGAGAGGTGACGTGACATATCCAAGGTCATACAGCTAGTAAGTGGCAAACCTGGGGCTTGAATCCAGGTCCAGTAGCTCCAGAGTGATGGCTGTCAGCCATGACCCTCTGCCGTTTCCCAAACCTTATTTTATTTAATCCTTATTTAAATCCTCATTTGCTTTATTGTAAAACTTCCACCTCAGTGCTTCAGAAAAGCCCCTGTGAGTTTGCCAGTCCACATAATGGATTAATGAACAGATCCACTTCTGGAGGAGGATTGAGTAGGCAGACATTGGACGGTGCAGTGGGAAAAGCTCTGAAGCACGTACGCCTCCAATAACTCAGGCCTGCCTGGCCCTAACTAGTCATCTGATCTGAGGCATTTCCACTCTCTGAACTTAATCAGCCTTGCTTTCCTCACAAAGATATTGTAAGAATCAATCCAGACCATGGCTATGAAAGGATTTTACAAACTAGACAGTGATGAAAATAGACTCATTATTATTGTGGTCATACTTCTCTGTTTTTGTCACTCACTGAACTGGACAGCAAATTGCATGTTGTCTTCAAGAATCTTGAAATACACCACCCAATGATCCAAGTCCTGAAGTCCCATGAAGAAGTAGTATGAGGCAGGTTTACGCTTGGCATTCCTGCCTGACTCATTCAGAAGTACCACATTCTAGACTGTGCAGCATTACAATGGCTGCCACTGTGACATGTGGTCAGCCCAGAAAGGCTGGAATGTGACATTCCTGAACAGATTCAGGCATGAAAAGAGAGAAGAAGAAAACACAGCATTTGTAAACAGACAGCCTGGAGCTCATTTTCTGTATACTTGTTTTGAAAGTCTGTGGTGGTACAGCTCTCTGCCCATCACTGGATCTTATGTCCTTGGGAAGCATGCACTGCCACACACCTGCAGACTGCCTCACCCAGGGCCTCACGCTCTTGGACCACTGATTCCAGGAGGGTTGGGCAGGGGAATCACTTGCTGAGTTAACCACTCAGCCCTCCAAGGAATGAGAGGAGATGAAAACCGAAGGTGCCATCTGCAGGTGGTTGGAGACACCCTGCACCATTGGTTGCTGAGTTTTCCCGTGTGTGCGTTTACTCTCTGCCCTCTGCCATGGCTGTCCTAAGGGTGACGCAGGAAGAGGATTTTATCCCTTTGAGACTTTGTTTGTGTCTAGTTTGGGACCCAAGGGGGAGAGAGAGAAGCAGATCCAGTGGTCCAGGCTTGGATAAGAGCATTTCTTTAATTAGACAGAGGAGACAGGCTGCCAGAGAACAAGCCAAAGAGCTCCTGGGGCACATCAACATCCCACCTGTCTAACGATTAGCAGGTAATCAGCTGTTGGAAGATCCTCTGCTTGGGGTGGTACCAAGGAAGGGGCTGTAGTCATTGAAGTGAAAAAAGCAAGAGTCCAGAGGATGCTGAAAGCAAACACCATTGAGGGAAAAGCCTGCAAAGCTAGTTGGAGACCTGGGCTCCTGTCCCAGCCCTGCCATTGGGATCTGCGTGAACTTTGCTGAGTCACTTGCCCTCTCTGGGACTACATTTTATGAAAGAGAGTAAGGCAGTGATTTCTTAGATGCCTTCCAACTAGGCTGACCAACCATCTCAGTTTGCCCAAGACTGCCCTGGCTTTACTACTGAAAGTTTCCCATCCAGGAATCCCTGCTTCCAACTGAAAATTCCCCTACTTGATTGTTCTAGTATCTTCCCTCCGGGGTCTCAATCCCTTTCCTCTGTGCTGTAGAAGCCTGGATTCTTTGGATCAGAAAATCCCTGGGATGATTGCTTCTGCTAAGGGGTGTGTCAGGGGTGATATTCAAAGCACGTAACATCCTCTATGACCAGGGCACCAACCCATCAGGAAGGATCAGGCCATAAACCCCAGGCTACTCCCCGCCCCCAGACTTGAGAAACCCTGCATTGAAAGTGGGCTTCCATCTTCAGATCTGTGATAATCCCACCTCTTTCTGTAGTCACACTAGTGACTTCAGGACCTGTAGAGCTGAAGGGCGACCCAGCTTCTCTTTTGATCCTTGTTCTCAGACCAAAGGTGGTGACTCCCCAGTTTACTGGTCAGATCACCCTCAGCCCAGCTTTTTTTACATCTTTATTGGAGTATAATTGCTTTACAATGGTGTGTTAGTTTCTGCTTTACAACAAAGTGAATCAGCTATACATATACATATATCCCCATATCTCCTCCCTCTTGAATTTCCCTCCCACCCTCCCTATCCCACCCCTCTAGGTGGTCACAAAGCACCTAGCTGATCTCCCTGTGCTGTGCGGCTGCTTCCCACTAGCTATCTATTTGACATTTGGTAGTGTATATATGTCCATGCAGCTCTCTCACTTCATCCCAGCTTACCCTTCCCCCTCCCCATGTCCTCAAGTCCATTCTCTACATCTGCATCTTTATTCCTGTCCTGCCCCTAGGTTCTTCAG
>NC_041221.1:144148222-144153744 GCF_002837175.3 Physeter macrocephalus | reverse complement strand
CTTTATCCGTTCATCTGTCGATGGACACTTAGGTTGCTTCCATGTCCTGGCTATTGTAAAGAGAGCTGCAATGAACACTGTGGTACATGACTCTTTTTGAATTATGGTTTTTTCAGGGTATATGCCCAGTAGTAGGATTGCTGGGTCGTATGGTAGTTCTATTTTTAGTTTTTTAAGGAACCTCCGTACTGTTCTCCGTAGTTCAGCCCAGCTTCTTACAGCCTTTCAAGTTAAGACCGCTCTGGGCACTGATGACTAAATCCAGAGTACAGTTCCTACCCTGAAACTAACTGGGCTGCCAGTTGTTTTTTCATTCAGAGAGGAGCCCCTAAATTATTTGGGGTTGAGGAAGTTTAAAGTTTCAAATAATGGTTGCCATACATGTATCAAGGGCAGAGGAAAGAAAACTCATGTGACCTCTGGCTCTCGTTCACCTCCATGCTTGTTGAGCCCATCTCACATGACTTCCCTGCCTGTTTTGGTCCTTCCTTCGGTGTCTCCCTCATCCGTTTATGTTGTGTCTTGAGTGCGGTCACTTGCATTAGGCATTGTGCCACAGGTTGGTGAAGCTGAAGTTGGATATGACCCCTACGGTGACGCTGCAATGCGGCAGGGCAGCCCGACGTGAGCAGCTGTCCTGGGATGTGGCTTTTCTGCTCTAACAAATTGGAGAGCCATCCCAGCATAACTGAGGGTGAGTCATTCTGCCCCCAGGGTGACATCTGGGCCAGGCCTAGAAGGTGAGGAAGAGCTACGGGTGGGAGAAAGCAGGCATGCCAGGCATGGAAAATGGCACACACAAAGGCACGAGCTCTCTCCCACCCCCTCTGACCATCTCCCTTTGTCACCCACTGTGGGTGGCACTGTGGACGGCAGTGGGTCAGGGATTGCTGGGCCAGAGGCCAAGGCAAGCAGAGTCAGCCCTCAGGCGACTGCCAGGCCCCGGGAGCCCTGGCACACCCAGGAGCCTTCTTCCTATTCCCCAGGACAAATGGAGGCTGCAGACATGAATTTCCTCCCTTTCCTCTTCATTCCTCGGAATACCTGCGTCCTCCTGTATCAAAGGACCAGCTGTGACCCTGCCTTCACCCCCCAGGCCCCTCTCCACTCTGTTGCCAGTCACTGTTGATCCTAGCCCTCTGGCCTACACTCTCTCCTGTCCAGTTGCACAGCTGCCACCAAGGTTCAAATCCTAGTCATCTCCCACCTGGTTGGTTGCAACAAAGTCTACATCAATCCCGTGATTCAAACCTCTTTGTTCCTTACTGTCCTGTGTGTGCTGCCAGATGAAGCTTTCCAAAACAGTGCTTTGTTGACCTCATGCACCTGTTTTGAAATCTTTGTAAGCACATTTCCTCAGACCTCACCGTCCACTGTGTTCAAACAAGGCCACTTTCATATTCACAACCCAGTTGTCTTTGGCTCCTGCCTCTCTGCTGACATTGGGCCTGTCTCTTCCAAACTGTACCCCAAGCAGTTCTGGGGAGCCCCGGTATAGTGCTCCGAGCATCCAGGCCAGTCTGTGCATGTTTGCTAACAATCTGCACATAGGCCAGACATACACCGAGAAGAAGTGTTTGGAGACTTACATGTTGTGACCTCTAGTATGTGTGATTTTTTATTTTACAAAACAAATAAGACACTGCCCCAATAAAAACACCTGGTCCTTCACCATAGATGATTTGAGAAGCATTGCCCTAGGGGATTCTCATACACAAGTAAGTCTGGGCCCTCTGCGCATTCCCTCATTTGCTCCCTGTTACCCACTGGCAGACCCAGAGTTGCTTTTTCCGGAAATCAATCCTTACTGCTTCTTTTCTTGGAGCATGGCTGTACAGAGTCTTCATGCAAGAAGCAGCTTTCTTCAAAAAAAAAAAAAGGAAAAAAAAAATACCAGCAATTCAGAACATCTGCCCTTTTAACATTAAATTTGGGATTTCCATTTCATTTATTTGTTTATTTATTTATTTGGCTATGCTGGGTCTTAGCTGCGGCATGTGGGATGTTTAGTTGTGGCATGCGGGATCTTTTAGTTGCATCATGCGGCCTCTAGTTCCCTGACCAGGGACTGAACCTGGGTCCCCTGAATTGGGAGCATGGAGTCTTAACCACTGGACCACCAGGGAAGTCCCTGGGATTTCCATTTCAAATCACTATTTGCCTTCTTTCTCCAAAGCATTTCTTTTTTCCTGTTTAGCATGGTAACTAAAAAAAAAAAAAAAACACTTTAAAATCAACTTTATTGAAAGTTAAGTTCCATACCATAAAGTGCACTTATTTTCAGTGTACAGTTTGATGAATTTTGACCAATGAATATACTTATTAGATCACCACCTCAGTTAAGATATAAAACAATTTCATCACCTTAGAAAGTTCCCTTGTATTCCTTTGCAGCCAATCCCCACTTTCACCTGCAGTGAGAGGCAATAACTGATCTGCTTTCTGTTACTTCTTCTATAGATTAGTTTGGCTTCTTCTAGAATATCACATAAAATGGGATCATCCAGAATGTGCTCCTTGATGTCTGGCTACTTTCACTCTCCGTAATGATTATGAGATTCACCTGTGATGTTGTATGTATCATAGTTCAACCCTTTTACTTGCTGAGAAGCATTCCATTGTATGTACCACAATTTGTTTATCTATTCTCTTGTTAATGGATATCTGGGATACTTAGTTTTTGGCTACTTGCATAAGTTCTCTGAACATTCATGTGCAAGTCTTTGTTGGGACAACTGTTTTCATTTCCCTTGGGCAAATACCTAATAGTGGGATTGCTGGTCATATGGTAAAGACTATGTTTAACTTTGAGAGAAATCAACATTAATCCATAGTCCATGTCTCTTTTGATGGGAATTATATGATTTCTAATGAGACCCCAGCTCCAGCTGCTCTGGAAGATGTCAGATGTGCCCTATTCCAGGGACTCACCAAATCAAATTTCACGTGGAGTTCTCTATCTTCATGTCATGACACTAATGTTATGATCTGCTGTGAGTTGTGTTGCAAATACTAACCTGTGATAAAAACATATTTAAAAGTACCAATGTTTTTGAAAGATTTGCCTAAGAAATATAATGATATATAGAATCTATGTATATGTAGAATATAGGTAGGGTTCAAGGTTATCTTTGTAATACACACATTTTCATTCACTTGCATTCTAATAGGCTTATCTTATCCATTGCTACAACTTGTAGTAAGTGGCTGTATTAGCATCCAGCCTGAGTTGTGTATAACAAAGACCCACAAAAACAGCAGCTAAATTAAACGAGAGAGAAGTCTATTTCTCAGTCATGTAAAACACTGATGGGGCAGCCTATGGCTGGTATGGAACCTCTACAGTCATTCGGGACC
Source organism: Physeter macrocephalus (assembly GCF_002837175.3). Taxonomy (NCBI): domain Eukaryota; kingdom Metazoa; phylum Chordata; class Mammalia; order Artiodactyla; family Physeteridae; genus Physeter; species Physeter macrocephalus. The sequence continues at coordinate 144,150,387 of NC_041221.1, read as the reverse complement.
CAGGCTTCTTCCAGTTCACCATCCCTAGGGGTGGCCCCTGTACTCATGATCCAGGATGGAAATCCAACTGTCATATCTACAATCCAGACAGAGGTGGGGGGGAGGGGGAGGACATACTCCCTCCCCTAGGGACACATTCCAGAGCTTGACTTTGCTATTTTTGCTTACATCCCATTGGCCAGAATTTAGTCATATGGCCAAGCCTCACTACAAGGAATCCTGGGAAGTGTAGTAATGCTTCTACCTAAAACTGGGTTGCTGTATTACTGAGAAAGAAGGGAAGAGGTAATACTGAGGGACAAGAAGCAATTTCTGCCATTTGGCCATTATTGAAATATTATTAATAGTTATTTTCAAACTATTGCAGTTTCTTATGCCTTACAGCATTTTGGTGGGTAATAAAAGTGTGGGCATGTCTGTAGGAGTGCTTTGTGCCTGGGAACAATGTCTTATAGGTGGTGTTAGAAAACAGGTTGAGAACTCCTCTCAACTCCTTACCCTGATATTCAAGTGGCCACAGATTACTTATCCAAAAATTTCACCCTTTGGTTCCATATTGAGAGCTCTATTTTAGTCAAAAACGGCCTTAAACAGATCTTTTTCCTGCTTTGTCATCGCTCATGTTATTTCCTTCACTTAGAACCTTCCTCGGGTTCCTTGAATGTCCTGGGCTCATTCTCCACCTCAGCGTTCTTGCATCTCCTCTCTCTGGGATGTTTTCCTCCAGAAAGCTTTTCAAACAGCCCTCTCCTTTCTGTCATTCAGATCTCATTTCAAATATCAAATGCTCAGAAAGTCCTTCTCTCAGTAAGTCTTCTAATACTACCTCTTCCTCACCCCACCCCATCACCCTACTTTATTTTCTTCATAGAATTTTCTTCACTACCTGAAATGACCTCATTCCTTTACTTGTTTATAGCTTTTCTGTGTCTTCCCCACTGGAGTGCTCTAGGAAATCCAAGGGCTTGTCACCTGCCCCCCTGCTGCATCCCTAGCTCAGTGAAGCACCTTAGAGGCTCAATACTATATTGCTTAAATTAACAAGTAACTGGACACCTTTTTCTCTCTCCCTAAATCTACTCAATGCTCTAAAGCCCAGCCCACACCTTCAACTTGCCCCATGAAGTGTGTTTTGATCCTCACCCCCCCCGCCCCCCACCATTTGCCTTATGCCTGACTTCTTCTCATCTTTTAAGTTGAAACTTAAATGCCTCTACCTTGGAAAGGCCATCGCTGCTGAACCCAGCTCAAGCAGGTCCCTATTGCTTTATTAGAGCACCCTGCTCATTTCCTTCAGGGCACTCCTCCTGACTTATAATTCTACATTTACTTACTTGTGCACTTATTTTTTGTGTCTCCCCACTGGAAATTAAGCTCTAGGAGAGGAAAGTTATGTCTGCCTTGTTCACCTGTATATCCCTCGGGCCCAGCATGGTGTCAGCTATCTACTAGGTGCCCCAGAAACTTGAGGATTAATGGATGAATTCCCAACCTGTTCTGTCTGTAACACTTCCCCAGAGAATGATGATTCTCTCCCATTACCTTAAACTGGTTTTCAATCTTGCAAAATTCCGCATTTAGGCAAGTATTGTCCCACAATTTTGTAAGCTCCTTGGAAACAAGAACCAGTTCCCTCTTTATACCTCTTCACCCCAGCATCCTGGGTTCCCTTAGATACATTTTTCTATCTATTCCAGGAATATTAATAAGCATTACAAGAAAACTGGATTCTGTGGCCAAAAAGTTTGGTTGGGACTGGGATAAACTTTAAAAGCTTTTTTTAAATTGCCAAATTTTACAAGGATTTTAACACGCTAAGGCATGCTATAAATCTCCAAGAGCGGAGATAAAATAGCATCATTATTTGTACATCGAACCCTCCGTGTTCTTTATTCAGAGACTTATCTTATGTGCCCTAAGCATTTAATGGTACACACCTCCTTTTCCTCTAGTTTTTCCTGTTCCTCTTTCTGCCTCCTTACTTCCTTCCCTGCTTTTTCTCCAGTCAGCCTCCCTGCTTGTTAAAACTCCCTTGCAAGTAGCCTTGACCCTGAACCCTCATTAGTGGTGTGCAGAGCACAGGTGTAATTGCTCAGCCCTACAAAGACCCACATATCTCTGGGTCTTTTTTTTTTTTTTTTTTTTTTTTTTTTTTTTGCGGTACG
>NC_041221.1:144133909-144148202 GCF_002837175.3 Physeter macrocephalus | reverse complement strand
ACAGGCTCCAGACGCGCAGGCTCAGCAGCCATGGCTCACGGGCCCAGCCACTCCGCGGCACGTGGGATCTTCCCGGACCAGGGCACGAACCCGTGTCCCCTGCATGGGCAGGCGGACTCTCAACCACTGCGCCACCAGGGAAGCCCCGGAAGCATTACTTTTGTCATGTTCCTTTGGGCTTTGTTTTGAAGGTAAGCAGAGACCACCTTCAAAGTTGTCATAAAATCAGAATGTTAAAGCCAGAGGGCAATTGGAGAACACCCCCATTTCATAGATAAGGAAACTGAGGCCCAGCAATAATATCACTAGGTTAGGTTATATGAGCTAATTCATGTAAAATGATTATCACAGTGCCTGACATAGTCAAGCTTCAGTTAATGCTAGCTGCTGTTACTGTAATCAGTTTCCTTGTCATCATTATTATCAATTTCATCATTGTTTGCAGAGGGCTCTTTCTGCTCTGATGATCTATGTTCATTCTATGCTTTGTTGCAATCACAGTCTGGGCTCAGCAGGAGACAGAACCCTTCCTAATTCTATTCCTAGCAGTAGGGCGGGGCATCCTCCTAATTGCGTCTCCTGGCCTGTTCCAGCCTGGGCTCCAAAAATAAACCAAGCCAAGCTTGAATGTCTGGGAAACGGCTACCACACTCCTAGCCAGACCCCATTCTTCAAGAAGAGGGAGGGAGAAGAGAATACTCTGTCTCAGCTAAGCTCCTAAAGTACATTATGAACCTGAGACTCCTAAGGCATCCAGGTCAGGTTCTGAACCCAATGTGGTCCTCCATAGATGGCAGTAGACAGACAACAAGCCTCAGTTTCATTTTTAAGTCCGTCACAGGGTGACCTTGGCCAAGTCGTTGTTTCATCATCACAGGGATACATAAATCTCCTCTCTCCTTGCTAAGAATTTCCTGGGTGGAGTGAAGTGGTGTCATATGCCAACAGGCAGTGGAGGATGGGAAAACTGACTAAAAAAACACATGATACAGATACAGATGTTAGGGGGGAAGGTGAGCTTTGTTTGGTGTTACCCTTGAGGGACTGGGATCTACAGGGTAGTCTCAAGGCATGAAGGGAGCACACTAGGACGTGGAGAGCAATCCAGGACCTGTGCCCAGGGGCTGCTGGAGAAGCAGGTAGTTAGAGCCATTGTCAGCTGCTCTAGTGCTTGTTTTGCTGCCTGCCTTGGAAGATTTTTCACCCTCTTTACCCTCTCTCAGTTGCCGGCTTCAAGTAAACAATTTGGTGAGGTTGTGCCATCAGAAGACAAGGCACACTGGTTTGCTGTGCTTTTCACTTGAGACTCACTTTAAACACTGATGTACTTACTGCTTAGGACTTTGGGCATCTTGCCATGATGAGGCTAGTGGTGGGGCAGTGGTGGTGAAGAATTACACTGTTTATAAGAGCAGTTTCCCTTTGGTACTGTGAGGCATACAACACCCTTCAGAAGTGCAGGATCCTGTGTGCATCATGTTTTATTTGCCTCTGCCTGAGAGGGCCATTACAGGGTTTGGACTAGACGTTAAAACAATGTGTCATGTACCTCTAAGTAGAGACAATACTGTTGTACAGCCCTCCTAATAAACGACAAAATCTGTGTTTGAATCCAGAACTACCCTTCAACTCCACCTACTTTTTCAAGGAGCTCCTACATGGCTTAGGACTGAATCTTGGCTCTGCCACTGGTAGCTCTGAGATCTTGGGCAAGTTCTTATACTTTAGTTTCCTCATTTGTAAATCAGGGATAATAGTGCCCACCTCAGAGCTGTTATGAGTTTTATTTTATTTTATTTTATTTTTTTTTGTGGTTTGCGGGCCTCCCTCTGTTGTGGCCTCTCCCGTTGCGGAGCACAGGCTCCGGACACGCAGGCTCAGCGGCCATGGCTCACGGGCCCAGCCGCTCCGCGGCATGTGGGATCCTCCCAGACCAGGGTGCGAACCCGGTTCCCCTGCATCGGCAGGCGGACGCGCAACCACTGCGCCACCAGGGAAGCCCCTATTATGAGTTTTAAATGAAATAATGTGTAAAAATGTTTAAGGCAGCGTCTGGCAAAGAACCAGCACTTACTGCATATTAATGGGTACTGCTGCCACTATTAGTAATTGGGAAACAGGAATAGGAAAAATGGGGAGATGGAAACTGAGCTCAGACATGTAACCCAGCCAGAAATTTGTCACCAAACTATGAAATACATACCCTGCAACTTGGCTGGCAGATCACATCACCTTCCTTTCTCAGGTGCTCTAACAGAAAGCCCATGGTACCTAACACGGTGTCTCAAACTTTTTTGATCACGCCCTCTATCAGTAAAATAATTTTAAGTACTCTTCCATAATATGTGCATATTTGCTTGTATACCAATATATTATCAAATACATTATAAAACATATAAAATAAAAAATTTTAAAACCGAGATAAAAATAAATATCAAGGGAAACTCTAATATTTCCTCCCATATTTGAGTTTTTTGTGGTGGTCTGTGGGTGGGATTGGGGGCTTGAGAGAGACCATTCTATCAAGCGCCCTGCTGCAAGGATCAAATGAAATAGCCTCCTTCATTAAGCAGTTATAGGATTTTAGTTTGCTTATCATTAACCCATGTATGCACATAAGCAATAATAATGATAAAGTCTCCTGAAAGTTATGGTTCAATGATAGCAATAGAGCTGTACTTTGAAGGGTCTAGTCATCAAAACCTCACTGAAAAATGCCATACCACATACCAAATGCCATTGCAAGAACTGGGAATGGAGGTGAATAAAAGAAAATCCTGGCCACCCAGCATCTGGACTTTTAATAGGGAAGACACACACAGTGAATAAACACAGCACCATGTAACATATGCTGTGAAAGAAAGTACAAAATCAGAATGAGAGGAAGGAGTAGGGGTTGTCAGGGAAAGCTTCCCAGAAGAAGTGATGCCTGGCTATGGTTTTAAAAGATAAATAAGTATTTGACAGACAGACAGAGAAGAAAGAGTGTTTGGGTTAAAGGCACAGCGATGAGAAATAGCCTCCACATTCAGTATCCTGATTGGACTGTAAAGCGGGGACAAGTGGACAGAGATGATACTGGACAGATGGTCAAGTACAGGTCATGGGGCCTTGAGCCTTCTGATGAAGTTTGGGTTGAAACCCAAGAAGGGGGGATCCATTAAAGGCTATAGACAGGGGGGTGACATGGTTGGATTTGCATGTTAGAAGGATCTTTCTGAAGACCCTGTGGATGGAGGGTCCTGGGAGGCTCCTGGGGCTCCAGGAGGGAAGGAAAGGGAGCCTGAACTAACACTACAGGAGAGACAGTGAGGCTGATAATGGTGAGATGAAATTGGAATTTAGGAATTCAGACTTGGAATCTGCACGGCCCTCTCAGCTCCTTCAGTCTATCAATTCTAGGAGATCAAAGGAAGCCTCTCATTCTTGAGAGGCAGTGAAACTTGAGTAGAAGGTTTCTAAGCCTCAGGTCTAGAGACCCCAATGCCTTAGACATTTTCCCAGCAAGACTCTCTTAAGTTCACTGAAACATTTCCTACAAGGCAATCTACAATCCTAGCAGGTATCCTAGCTGATCAGACCACCAAGGCTGCAGTGACATCACTGCAGCTCCTACAGTCCCCAACTACAGACCTGAGCACTGGGTCTGACCTTTAGAGAGGTCAGGGGGCTGCTCCACTGGATTGGACTGGCTTTGCCCTAGGCAGGGAAGGCTCAACACTGAGCTCCCCAATGGCAAGAACTGGCACTGCTTAATAAGTGAAGACTGAAGAGCACCCTTTTCTGAGTTAATTTAGTCCCTCCCATTTCTGGGATTCTAAGACTTGGAGACACTAGACATGAAACCAATTATTTCACCTACTTTCAGATTTCCAACCTCCTTTCCAACTTTACTGGAAATATATTCCATCGCTTATGACTCCTTGTACCTACACTTTTATTTTTTTAACTTTTAAGAGGAGTATAGCAAATATACAGAAAAGTGCCCAAATTGTTAAGTGAATTTTCACAAAGTGAATATGCTTGTGTAACCAGCATCCAGATTAAGAAATAGAAAATTGCCAGCATCCCAGAAGGCCCCTCTTGCTCCTTCAGTCACTATCCTCCCAAAGGCTAATCAATATTCAGATTTATAGCACCATAAATTTGTTCTGCCTTGCTTTGAGCTTAGTAGTTCACGTATTTTCCCTGTTGTATAGTATTTTATTGAGAAAATACACCATGAGTTTTTCTATGGTTAAAGGGGATTGAGTAGTTTCCAGTTTGAAGCTGTTACAAATAGAGAGCTATGACCATTCCTTTACATGTCTTATGGTGTGATAAGCATGCATTTCTGTTAGTTTCCAAAGTGGTTCCATAGATTTACATCCCCACCAGCAGTGTATGAGTGTTCCAATCGTTCCACATCCTTGTCAATACTTGAAATTGTCTATTTCTTCATTTTAGTCATTCTGGTGTGTGTGTGTGGTGGTATCACATTGTGTTCTAATTTGCATTTCTCTGATGACTAGTAAAGTTGGGGATGACTATACTTTTTGACCAGTCTAGGTTTTTCACCTCCATTTCTTCCCCTTCCAATTACCCTTCACTTTGTCCAACCCTAACTTCTCCACTAATATTGCTGTCTCTAAAGTTGCCAACATCCCACTCAGCTGTAGCACAATACTTGTCCCTCTTTCAGTTTTCCCTAGCATCACTAATGTATCAGTTTGGGCTCCTTCAGATGCCAGCATCCATAAACCCAAAGCAAAGTGGCTTATGTGAAAGAAAAAAAAAGGGAAATTCTTTAGTTCCATAAGTGGAAGGTATCGTCTTATATCTCAGGTACAGCTTGATTTAACACTCAAATACTGTCATCTCTGGCTCTGCCACCACTGTGTTGGCTCTATGTTCAGATGGGAGATGGCTGCAGTAGTTCCAGTTTATACAGTTACAGGTTCAATTTCCAAAGTAAAGATACAACTCCTTCTCCAAAGCCAAAGAAACAAGGAGCCCTAAAATTGAGTCTTGTTGGCTCTGATGGTCTGTTTGGACCATATGACAATCCTGGAACATGGGAGATGAGCTTAGGCCTGGGTAATAGGTATAACCTGGAAGAGGTGGAGTGGATCAGCCTGCTCAAAGCAAGGATTGAGAGTGGAGGCAGGTTGATTCCTCAGAGGGAAGTTGGGGTAAAATTACCTGGACAGTGAAAAGATTCCAAAAAGCAAATTCAGCAGTTGTCTACTACATTTGTGGACCCAGTTCTAAGGCCAGAAACCTTGGAATTATTCTTGAGTTTTTTTTCTTCTTCACCCTTTACCTCCATCAATTATGACTGACCATCAGTTCTACATCCTAAATAGCTTTCTAACCTATCCACTTCATCCTTCTTGTCACCATTCCAGGCCAAGAAAACATTAACTCATCTTTTGACTTGTGCAATAGTTTTTCTTACATTCTCTTTCTTTTCTCTAAACTCAAAAAATAACAACAGGGACTTCCCTGGTGGGCAGTTGTCTACTACATTTGTGGACCCAGTTCTAAGGCCAGAAACCTTGGAATTATTCTTGAGTTTTTTTTCTTCTTCACCCTTTACCTCCATCAATTATGACTGACCATCAGTTCTACATCCTAAATAGCTTTCTAACCTATCCACTTCATCCTTCTTGTCACCATTCCAGGCCAAGAAAACATTAACTCATCTTTTGACTTGTGCAATAGTTTTTCTTACATTCTCTTTCTTTTCTCTAAACTCAAAAAATAATAATAGGGACTTCCCTGGTGGCACAACGTTTAAGAATCTGCTTGCCAACGCAGGGGACGTGGGTTCAATCCCTGGTCCAGGAAGATCCCACATGCCACAGAGCAACTAAACCTGTGTGCCGAAACCACTGACCCTATCCTCTAGAACCCCCGAGCCACAACTACTGAGCCCACATGCCACAACTACTGAAGCCCATGTGCCTGGAGCCTTTGCTCTGCAACAAGAGACGTCACTGCAATGAGAAGCCCACGCACCGCAACGAAGAATAGCCCCCACTCGCCACAGCTAGAGAAAGCCTGTGTGCAGAAATGAAGACCCAATGCAGCCAAAAATAATAAATAAAATAAATAACTTTATAAAAAAATAACAACAATAATAACCTAACACTTGTTGAGGGTTTATTAAATACCCAGCTCTGTGCAAAGCACTTTACTTTCACTACCTCATTCAGTTCTCAGAGCAACTCTATGAAGTAAATAACAGTGATATTCCCCCACCAGATAGAAGGGGAAACTTTAATTAGAAGCAAAATTCTTAACACTCAAATTTCTTCAATGGCTTCCCATTTCCCTACATTCCTGACATCTATTATTATGTAATGAAGTACTTCCAAACTTTACTGTCTTGAAAACAAAAACAATCATTTGTTTACATTAAGAATCTACAGTGTGGGCAGGGCTCAACAAGAGAGGCTCATCTCTTTTCCTTGCAGCATCAGCTGAAGTGGCTTGACTAGGGGATGGAGAATCCACTTCCAAGATGGCTCACTCATATGGCTGGCAAGTTAGTGCTGGCTATTGTCTATAAGCTCAACCTGGGCCAAGGGTCAGGACCCTCAGTTCCTGTCCTCGTGGCCTCTCTATGTGGGCCTCTCCATAATCTGCTTGGGCTTCCTTACAACACGGTGGCTGGGTTTCAAAAGTGTCCAAAAACACAGGAAGTAGAAGTCGCCATTTCTTAAGACATGAGCCAAGAATCTGGCACAGCACTGCAGAGCCCACTGGAAGGATTATCAAAGAATTTTGGGGTCAGGTTTTAACTTGCCACAGCCTAACTATAAAAATCCATAAAATAGGGGCTTCCCTGGTGGTGCAGTGGTTGAGAATCTGCCTACCAATGTAGGGGACACAGGTTCGAGCCCTGATCTGGGAAGATCCCACATACCGCGGAGCAACTAAGCCCGTGCGCCACAACTACTGAAGCCTGTGCACCTAGAGCCCATGCTCTGCAACAAGAGAAGCCACTGCAGTGTGAAGCCTGTGCACTGCAACAAAGAGTAGCCCCCGCTCGCCATAACTAAAAAGAAAGCCCGAGTGCAGCAATGAAGACCCAGTGCAGCAAAAAATAAAGAAATAAATTTTTTAAAAATCCATAAAATAAAGGGCTTTCCATGATTTGGTGCTTGTTAACCAATCCATTATCTCATTTCATGATAATATCTCTCTGTGAGCTATGGCCTTCTTTTAGTTCCTCCAATGTATGAGGTTCTCTTTCACCTCAGGGTTATTGCATTTGCTATTTGCACCCACCTGGAATGCTTTCCCTGTCTTTACCCAATCTCCTAGCTTCAGATCTTCGGATAAACGTCCTCAACCAATACTGTTCTAGGTTAAGCCCCTTTGTTTTAAGCTCTCATAGAATTCCTGGCTCACAGTAGGTACATCCTAAGTACATTGTGAAAACAAAACAGTTGAATGAATGAGAAAATTCACTGCCCCTTCAGTCTGAAACACTTTTCCCATCTCCATGTCTTCTCATGATGCACGCTTTCTCCACCCAATGTCCAGTTTCTGGTTGGATGGACTCCATATCTTGTAGCATTTCAACTTTTCTTAAAATTCCATCTCCTCCAGGAAGGTGATAATTTCCCACCCAGGATAAACACACAGCTTTCAGAACTCACTGACTCCATTGTTTGTATGAATGGAAAGTCTTGAGTGCTTGTTTTTATGGAACTTTTGTCTACTGCTCGTAGTATTCCTATCAGTATTGTCACTATTTATTTTGAAGATCCTGGAAGGCAGGCACGATATCTCTCTGATTCACTCTTCTCTGTATTCTTAGAAAACAGGAAACAGATGGCCTGAGGACAAGCAGAGTAAAGTTGAATTTTCTCGTAGGCAGAGTGTACAGAATGAGCAAAGACTAAGTGTGCTGGGTGTTCTCCCTGCCTTCCGATGGGGAGAACTTGGTTCTCATCATGCCACAGCCTAGGATCAATTTCTAGTCAGAGAAGGAGACAGTTCTTATAACGGAAAACAATTGCATAGCAAACCAGAGTTCTGGTTTACCACCATCAGGGGCTGTCACTTAGTCTTCCTGGGAATTATCTCCTTACCTGTAAAGCAAGGGCACTTACACAGAAGGTAACTAGGGGCTCTTCCAGCTACAGTGATGGTTGATTTTGACAGTGGTTAGCTGGAAAACAAAGTTATTGAGAACCACTTATAGGAGGATGTGGTGCAGTGGAGTGGTTATAATCTTGACTTTGGGGTAAGATAATACATGAGCTTAAATACTGGTTTCATCATTTACTAGCTATGCGATCTTGGGCAAGTGACTTATCCTTTTTGAACTTGTGTTCTCATCTCTTATTGTGATTGCTATTGTAATGTGATTATTGCGACGATTCAATAAGATATAGTATATAAAATGTTTATCACAGTGCCTGGTATATAGTATATGCTCAATAAATAAAAGCTGTTTTTAAAAATTATTACAAATAATTACTCTTCTTTAGGGAATAATATGTAGATCAGTTTGGTTGGTATTCAGGGAAACATGTAGAGGAATACAGGGACATATTTAAAAAAGATAGGCTGGGATCATGTGTGGTGGTTCTTAAATGCCCAGGTGAGGCTTTGGATTTTATTTCACTGGCAATGACAAGCCACTGAACAAGGTCAGGCTTTCAAAAAGATAATGTCAATGTAGGATATAAAAGATCGTGAAGAGAAGACACACTTGAAATGGAGAGACTTATCATTCATTCACTCACTTATTTATTCATTCATTCTGTCAATCATGTAACAATTATTAAGCCCCTATCTGCTAGGCACTAGTGAGGATTCTGGGAAAGATAGATAATTAATTAAATAACACATAAAATGTAATAAGTGCTAGAATAGAGAAGTACCTGACTCAGAATTTTAGAGGGATCCAAAAATTCTTCCAGAAGAAAGTGATATTTAAATGGAGACCTGAAGTATTAAGGAGGGAAAGAGCATTCTAGGCAGAAGAAGTATCAAGGGCAAAGGATGCACAGGCCAGAGAGAGCAGGGTGGGTGGGGGACTTGAAAGAGGTTCGGTCTTTAAAACAAAAGTAAGGAGAATCAGAACTAGGGTGATGACCAAGGTGATAGAGAAGAGCGGATAAATGAGTGTGTCATTGTGGAGATAAAAGCTATAGAATATGGGCTTCCCTGGTGGCACAGTGGTTGAGAATCTGCCTGCCGATGCAGGGGACACGGGTTCGAGCCCTGGTCTGGGAAGATCCCACATGCCGCGGAGCAACTGGGCCCATGCGCCACAATTACTGAGCCTGCGCGTCTGGAGACTGTGCTCAGCAACAACAGAGGCCGCGATAGTGAGAGGCCCGCGCACCGCGATGAAGAGTGGCCCCCCGCTCGCCGCAACTAGAGAAAGCCCTCGCACAGAAACGAAGACCCAACACCGCCCAAAATAAATAAATTTATTTAAAAAAAAAACAACTATAGAATATGATGACAAACTGGGTATGTGGGATATAAGAGTCAAGGGTGACTCTAATATGACAACCCTTCCCATGTTGGTGAACCCTTAACTTAGTTTGCCTTTTACTTTTCAAGAGTGTGTACTGAATTTGGCTGTGTCAACTTAGTTCAGTTGGGAACTACATATGTTTCCCTTTATGGTCCCAGTCCAGAGCTGTGCAAAAGAGGAACTTGTGTAAGATTTGGAAGGCAGACGTGAAGCAGCAGCCATTAATACTCTCTGGAGGTCACTGTTGTCAGATGTGGTGACAGGCACAGAGGTACCTCGTAGGTTTCAGGTCATCCAGCCCTTCCTCTCGGCAACCAGTAGCTCCAGGCTCACCACCTCCTCTTGGTACCCGCAGAAGCAGTAGCCTCTGAGAGGTAACGGTGTTTCAAACCTCTTCATGTATTACCTTTTTGTGAGCCTACTTTGGTGGCTAGACATGCTTGATTTTTGAGATTTACTATGGTCCCTTTTCTAATCCTTCAAATATGCTTTCAAGACTTTCACTGCCCCAGCATCACCCACAGTTGTCTAAGGTCTAATTTTTATAGTAACTCTCTTATTCTATAACGCTCATAATGAATATACCCCCAACTGAACACTGACTGATACAAGCCTCATAAAGTTCTAAGTAGCTTGGATTTCACTTATCCTTGAGTGTTTCTGGCATACGCAGGCAGCCAAGGATGGGCTGATATTAATATTTCTTCCTTTTAAGGAGAGGCATAGATCATAATCTCATTTAGTCTAGAACCACACAAAGACTATTATCCCCCACTTTAGCTCAGTAGACCAAGACATAGGGAATGATAAACTAAGTGGCTAAGCAGTAACATAACAAAAAGGGAGAGGAGAAAGCATGTTCCAGGAAGAGGGGACAGGATGTGCAAAGATCCAGAGATCACAACTGCTCCTTGTCTACCTTAGGCTTGTTGTGGAAATTAAATGAGATAATGAGTATGAAGGCACTTGTAGATTGTATAAAGATATGCAGATATGGCAACAAACTGGGAGGACTATTTCTAAGAAAACCAGTTTGCTTTCTACTCTTTAATAGCTCTCTGGGATCTTCAGTTCACCTATGTGCTCCAGTCATCATACAGCTAGAATATCAAAGAACATAATTATGTGGTTAGAGCTGGCAGAGGCTAAAGCAGTTGGCTCAGGGAAAACCATTGTCTGCTCCTGAGCCACTAGGAAAAAGGAACTGAGAGTGTCTAAAGACCAGTTTGTTCTCCTTTCATGCCAGGACTTTTCTGGAATGGAAGTGTACTGGCAACCTCAGAATTACTTCACTTTTCCTGCCCTCGACTCTTTCAATTTATTTTTTCTCCTCTGTCCTTCGGGCAAATCAGGGAAAAACACCCCTAAGGAATCTTGACTACAACACTTGCTTGTTGTGTGAATGTGGACAATTTACTTCAGCTCTCTGCCTCTCGGTTTCTGCATCTGCAAAATGGGGATAATGACTTATCTCACGGGGTTGTTGTGAGGATTAAATTATTTATATGTATCAAGTCTTTAAAACAATGCACAGCACATAATGAGTGATCAGCAAATGTTAACTGATATTATATTAAAAATAATTTTTATTATTAGTATAGAATCAAAAGGTCAATTGCAGCCTCCTCGGTGTCCAAATCAAATGTTATATTTTCTAGAATTTTATTTCTGGCATTTTCTTCTTAGAGAAATCAAGTGACTTGGAAGTTCAGTGGTTCCTGACTAGTAGTAACATTGCTTATCGATTCTAGTACATGTGAGGAGAAATTGGTCTAATTCATCTATTCAAATCATGGTAACTATGAAGTGGAGAGGTGCCAGTACTTAGCGTGGGTTCTCCACCAGGTACCACTCCATCTTTCTCCTTGGCTTTATAGCCATGTGTCTCCATGTGCTGTCTCTACTTCTCCCCCCTACTCACCTGCTAGTCAGCTACCACAGAGACTGGACTGGCTTCCTCACCCACCTTGCAACTGAAGCTGGCATCCCAAAGGTGACCAACAACTTTGTAGTTTCTAAATCCAGTTAGCATTTCTTTGTCTGCAGACTACTTCTACCTTCTGAAATTATTCTCCGTGCAGGATTCCAGGACACCACACTTTTCCTTTGTAGGCATTTTCCTTAGTACCTTTCTGGGTGCTACTCATTCTCCAGTCATTTTTATTCTTTTCAATCTTATTCTTTTGTCCAGCCCTCACATGTTGGTGTTCTTCAGGTTCTCTCCTAGCCCTTCCCGTCCTCTCACTATCTACGCCTCCCAAGGGAATCTCATCCATTCCCACGGCTCAGTCATCAGATAAACAGAACTCTAGCCCAGCTCCTTCTCCTGAGCTTCAGACTCAACCTCATTGCCAGCTAAATGTCACAAAGGTGCTTCAAACTCAGCTTGTCCTGAAGTGAACTCATTATCTCCTCCCACAAAGGGACATTCCCCCCACCTCCTGTATTCCCTCTATCAACAAATGGCACCTCAATTGGCAGGTTACTTTATCTGCCTATACTTGAGAATCATCCTAGCATCCCATTTCTGCCTCTCTCTCACCTCCTCATACTCGATTAATCTCTACATTTGTCAACTTTCTGGGAACAGACATCTTCTCTCTCTCTTTGTTTCTTTTATGCTGGTTCTTATCGTCATCACCTGTCAAATGATTGGTTGCTATAGCCTCCTAATTGGTCTCTGGGTCTTCACTCTTTCTTTTCTTTTTTTTTTTTTTCAGAAGCAAAGGAAATCTGTGTTCTTTGATGAAAAAAGGGAGAGGCGCGAGCTCCTGCTCTAGAGCACACAACCTCCTCTCCGCAAAGGCCACAGGGCGGGGCTGCTTTATAGGGTTTTTGTAGTTCTCATAGGTCGGGTGCAGCTGTGCTGCTCCTGGCTCCAGGTGGTCGCAGTGCCGGGTGCTGCCTCTCTGCGCACGGCCCGCCACCGCCGCGTTGAATTGTAGTGCCGCGCGCAGACCTTCTGTGCACGGTCTGCCGCGGCCATCTTGAACTGAGGTGCCGTGTACAGTGCTTCTGCACACGCTCGACAAGCCGAGGCGTCCGCCACTGTTTTCACACCAGGAACTCTGGTTTGAGGTGCTGGCACGAGACGTCTGCACGCAGCACCCTAGGAGCGAGTGAAACTAGACTAAGCACAAAGGAAAAAAGGTTAGACTTTATTTTCTCACCCAGATTCTATTTTTTTTTTTTCCTGGGAATTATTAATGGGCTTTGCTGTTCGGGCCTTCATTCTTGACTCATTCAAATTATTCTCCACCAAGCTGCCAGAATTATATTTTGTAAATGGAAAACTGACCTTGATGCTTTTCTGCTTAAAACACGTCCAGTAGTTTTAAGGATAAATTTAAATATCTTAACTGAGCTTTCAAGGCCCTACGGTAACCAGTTCCCTGGTTACGCTTCTGGCCTCATTGCTGCCTCGCCCCCAGCCCCTGTCAGCATTACACACGCAGTCCTCCTGATCTTTCAGTTCTCACAACATGTCCCCAGGTCCTCATCTGGAAGCTTCTTCTTAAACAACTATAGCCCATTCTTGAGGTTGCTTCTTTCAGAAAGTTTTTCCTCATACTCAAGTCTGGGTCAGGTCCTCTCCCTCTCCTGGTAACTTTGTCCTCTTCCTTGTGATTTATTTAGAGTTTGGGCTTTGGAATCAGACCATTGGGATCTGAATTCCAACTGTACCACCTACCAGCTTCTATTTAACCCAGTGAGCTTCATTTTTTTATCTGTAAAATGGGTCTGATAACAAACTGTTTTATAGATTTGCATGTTTATTGACATAGGGATTAAATGGCTTTTAATTCATTATTTGTATAATTAATTGTTTAAAATCTATATTTTTAATTTGAATTTAAGCTCTATAAGGGCAGGGGCTATACCTACCACTGAATGCCCAGTATCTACTATAGTGCAGGTAGCAGCTCAACAAAAAGACATTGAATAAATTTTTAAGCATAACTTGATATTTTGATTTTTAAAAAATTTTAACATTATCTTGGTGGCTTAATAGCCTATTGCATAAATGTCCCAGAAATGATGTAACTCTTCACTTATTATTGGACATTTAGGGTATTTCAGTTCTTCATAATTTTAAATAATACTGTGACAAATATTCTTGTGCATAATTTTATGTCTATATCTTTTTAAAAAGATTTATTTATTATTTATTTAATTTATTTTTGGCTACATCGGCTCTTAGTTGCGGTACGCAGGATCTTTTTTGCGGCATGTGGGATCTTTCGTTGCAGTGTGCGGGTTTTCTCTTCACTAGTTGTGGTGTGTGGGTTCCAGAGTGCGTGGGCTTTGTAGTTTGCGGCATGTGGGCTCTCTTTGTTGAGGCGCGACAGCTCAGTAGTTGTGGTGCGCGAGCTTAGTGGCCCCATGGCATGTGGGATCTTAGTTCCCTGACCAGGGATCGAACTCGCATCCCCTGCATTGGAAGGTGGATTCTTTACCACTGGACCACCAGGGAAGTCCCCTTATGTCTATATCTTAGATTCTTTCTTTAAGAGGAAAGAATCTAGAAGAAGAATCTAGAAGAGGAATCTTCTAGAAGAGGAATCTTCTAGATTTTCTAGAAGAGGAATCTTCTTGTTATGTTTTCTTTTGAAAATATTCCAGAACTCTCTATTTCCTTTTTTATTGCCTACAAAACATTTACCCTTAATGTTTTGTGAATTTTTCTTTCTCTCTAATGGCTTTAGGATAACTAGTACCCCAAGCCCAGGGCTGAGCCTTACTCAACCTTGCTGCTGTCCATGCTAGGGGCAGATGTTCTTGCTCCTACACTGGAAGCTACCAACA
>NC_041221.1:144110731-144133409 GCF_002837175.3 Physeter macrocephalus | reverse complement strand
ATAGGTTATAAATAAAATTCATATAAATTACTTAGTAGTCTAGAATATGTTGTTAGTGTTCTCTCAGAGAACCCTAAGATACTTTAGAACCAAAGTAACTTGGGCATTTACACTAGAAGTATAACTCAGAAGCAAAATTTAACCTACATGCCCTTTTTAACTTCCTTCACTAGCAGAAATTGTTTTTGCATGACAGATGCCTTAAAAAACAAGTATTTCCCATAAAAGCCACGTGTATTAATTAAGAATCTATTATGTTCACATAGTTTTCAAAATATACCCATCCCATATTTGTGTTTTCCAAAATTGTCTCTGGTGTGATGCATTTTAGGAAGAGGCAGTGTGCATTATGCAATATTTCTTTAAATATATATTTACCCCAAACTGTGGAACTGAGCCATTTAAAGCCTCCTTCCTCTTTGTGAAGCTATGGAATAAATAAGCATATTGTTTAAACTTCTCATAACAAAAAAAGAACAAAGAAAGCCCTTTTAGGACAAACACTAATTGATCATTTAGATATACACATAAGTCACTTAAAAATTTAACTTTGATTACTTTGGTAAGCACCTTTTAAACCCACAAACACTAAATCTAGAAGGGAGGACTGCTTATGTCAACAAAGTTCCAGACCTTTGTCTCATCAGCCTTGCCAAGCGGACAATACCTCTCAATCTCTTCCCCTTTCTTTTTCCTGCATCACCGCGGCTGATAGGAATTTCAAAATGTCTTCACGCCAAGAGTCTTTTTCCTGACCTCCCTTTTAGAATTATAGGATTAAAGAGAGTTAGAATGGGAAAGAGTTTAGTAGATCGTTTACTTTATTCCCCCCAGTCTTCCAGTTTGCAAATGAGGAAAGTGTCCAGTCAAAGGTGGCAGGGAAGATTGGGAGTCCAGGTCTGTTCCTGGCCTCACACGTTTTCCCTGCCCAACATTGTGGCTTCATTTCCCAGCGGAAGAATGTGACTAGCACTGCTTACTGAGCTTGTGGTCTTAGAGAGCTAATGCTTTAGTTGAACTGGAAAGTTCTTAGTAGACTAAATGCACCTTTATCTGATATAAGAAAAAGCAGGCTCTTTTATGGTGATTGATACTGTCTAGTTACATATTTTGTCAATCCCTTAAGACACTGATTTGTCATTTCCTGCCTGCCAAACAGGAAAAAAAAAAACCCCACATTTTGATTTACCAAACAAATGTTTGAATAGGAGTAAGGCTCTGTGAGCCAGGGAACGCTCTCACATGAATATCTGGACGCTTTAGGAAAATCTTATCCTGGTCTTGGCTTAGACAAGATTCCTTCTATCTTTTAAAACATCTTTTTGTTGCTGTTGAGGTGTAATTGACAAATAACATTATATCGGTTTCAAGTGTACAATGTAATGATTCAATATTTGTATTCATTGAGAAGTGATCACCTCAATAAGTCTAGTTAACATCCGTCACCATGGATCATAGTTAACTTTTAGGATTTATTCTCTTGGCAACTTTCAAGTATGCTCTACGATATTATTGACTACAGTCACTATGCTGTACATTACATCCCCGTGACTTATTTATTTTATAATTGGAAGTTTATACCTCTTGACCCTCTTCACCTGTTTCGCCCTCTCCCCGTCACCACTCCCCTCTGGCAAATACCATTTTGTTCTCTGTATCTATGATTTTTGTTTTGTTTCCTTTTGTTTGTTCTTTTGTATTGTTTTTTAGATTTCACATGTAAGTGAAATCATACGGCATTTGTCTTTCTTTGTATGACTCATTTCACGTAGCATAATTCCCTTAAGGTTCATCCATGTTGTTACCAATGGCAAGATTTCATTCCTTTTTTTATGGTAGAGTGGTAGTCCATTTATGTGTGTGTGTATATGTATATATATATACATGTATATAGATAGATAGATTTTATCATCTCATATCATATCATTTCATATCTCCCTTATCCATTCATCTGTCAGTGTACACTTAGGTTGCTTTCTTATCTTGGTTATAGTAAATAATGCTGCAATGAACATGGGGGTGCATTATATCTTTTTGAATTAGTGTTTTAGTTTTCTTCAGCTAGATACCCAGAAGTGGAATAGCTGGATCATACAGTAGTTCTATTTTTAATGTTTTGAGCAACTGAAGCCCCATACTGTTTTCCATAGTGGTTGCACCAATTTACATCTCCTCCAACGGTGCATGAGGGGTTCCCTTTTCTCCACATCCTTACCAACACTTGTTATGTCTTATCCTTTTGAGAATAGCTGTTCTAACAGATGTAAGGTGATATCTCATTGTGGTTTTGATTTGCATTTCCTTGATGACTAGTGATGTTGAGCATCTTTTCATGTGTCTGTTGGCCACCTGCATGCCTTCTTTGGAAAAATATCTACTCGGATTCTCTGCTTATTTTTTTAAATTGAATTATTTGTTTACTCTTGGGTTTTATGAGTTCTTTATATATTTTGGATAGTAACCCCTTATCAGATATATGATTTGAAAATATGTTCTCCCATTCAGTAGGTTGTCTTTTCATCATGTTGATTGTTTCCTTTGCTGTGCAGAAGCTTTTTAGTTTGATGTAGTCCCACTTGTTTGTTTTTGATTTTGTTGCCTCTGCTTTGGATTCAGATCCAAAAATTTTTTGCCAAGATGAATGTCAAGTAGCCTACCACCTATGTCTTCTTCTAGGAGGTTTATACAAAGTGGATACAGAGGGAATGTACCTCAACCTAATCAAGGCCATATATGACAAGCGCACAGCAAACATCATACTCCATGGTGAAAAGCTGAAAGTTTTTCCTCTAAGATTAGGAACAGGATTGCAAGGATGTCCACTCTCCCCACTTTTATTCAACATAGTATTGGAAGTCTTTGCCAGAGCAATTAGGCAAGAAAAAGAAATAAAAGGTATCCAAATCAGAAATGAAGAAGTAAAGCTGTCACTATTTGTGGATGACATGATTTTATGTAGAAAACCTTAAAGATGCCACCCCCAAACTGTTAGAATAATTGAATTCAGTAAAGTGGCAGCGTATAAAATAATATATAAAAATCGATTGTGGGACTTCCCTGGTGGTGCAATGGATAAGACTCTGTGCTCCCAATGCAGGGGGCCCAGGTTTGATCCCTGGTCCGGGAACTGGATCCCACAGTTAGATGCTGCAACTAAGAGTTTGCATGCCACAACTAAGGAGCACGCGTGCCAAAACTAAGACCCAGTGCAACCAAACAAATAAATATTTTTTAAAAATCGATTGCATTTCTATATACTTAACAACAAACTATCAGAAAGAGAAATTAAGAAAACAATCCCATTCACAACTGTCAGAAAGAATAAGATACCTAGGAATAAATTTAACCAGGGAGGTGAAAGATCTGTACACTGAAAATGATGTCATTGATGAAAGAAATTCAAGAAGACACAAAGAAATAAAATAATATTCTGTGCTCATGGAGTGGAAGAATTCATATTGTTAAAATATCCATATTACCCAAAGCAATCTACAGATTCAGTGCAATCCTTATCAAAATTGCAATGGCATTTTTCACAGAAATAGAACAAACAATCCAAAAATTTGGAACCACAAAGGCCCCAAATAGCCAAAGTAGTCTTGAGAAAGAAGAATAGATCTGGAGTCATCAAGCTCCCTGATTTCAAGCTATATTACAAAGCTATAGTAATCAAAGGAGACACAAAGCTTAATGGGACAGGATAGAGGACTGAGAAATAAACCTGTACATATATGGTCGACTAATTTACAACAAAGGAGGCAAGAGTATACAGTGGGGGAAAGAACAGCTTCTTCAATGAATAGTGTTGGGAAAATTGGACAGCCACATGCAAAAGAATGAAACTGGACCACCATCGTACACCATACGCAAGAATTAACTCAAAATGGAATAAAGACTTGAATGTTTCCTAGAAGAAAACATAGGCAGTAAGCTACTTGACATCAACCTTGAAGGGTCCTTCCATCTTTACAATCCTCTAAGCGGAGAAACATCTATAGATTTTTTTCTAAATGATGGTCTCAAATGTTTGTCTTTAGTATTATCTCTGTACAGTATCATCTCATTAAGCTTACATTAAATGAGACTAAATGTACGCAAAGCTTAGCATGCTGCCTTGGAAAAGAGATAGCTATTACTGAAATCTTATTTTTGAATCAAAATGTATATATACAATACATGTCTTAATCAGATCATGTTGTGAAAAGACACTTTGAACATAAATAATGAGTAATTTATTTTTAATTTGAATTTCTGTGAAAATGAATTTAAAACGGAATAAAACTTGGTTCCTTAGAAAGAAGAATGATTCTGAAAATGACCATCATCACTGAGTTACATAGCTGGATGGGATGTTAGTGGTTTTTGAATGAAGCATCTCACAGCCTAGTCAGCTCCTTCCACAGTGCATCCACCAAAACTCTTTGACAGCCATCTCTAATGAAAGCAAGCTCACCAGTTCCTTTCATCAGTGTATATTTCTCCAACTATCCAGATATTGAACTGAAATCCGTCTTCTGATAGCTTCTACCCATGGATCTTAAGTCTGCCCCCTTGAGGCCACTCAAGTCTCCTCTCTCTTCCCCAAGATTGTCCTTGAGATTTTGGTAGAATCCCTTAGAGTTCTCCTGAGCCTTCTACTGTTCAGGTTAATATTTCTGTTCCCTTGGGTCTAGAGTCTTCTTTACCATCATGGCAGGTCTCTTACTAGTCCTACTTGGGTTTGTCAATGTCTGAACTTAACATCAGTACCTAGAATGATCCAAGAACAAGTCATCAAACAATCAGTTTACAATTACCTTGGCAACCATAAAGTAAGCAGAGCAACCAGCAAAGCTTTCAGAGCACTACCAGATGAATTTAATTTCCTGCTATGTTAGCGTTTTATGAAAGACATGCTAATAAATTCTCTGTGTCTCAGAGGGGCTGAACAAAGAAAGATGGCATTAAATTAAAGCAGGAGGAACTTCAGATGGTCATATGAAGGACTCTTTGGCCTGAGGACAATTAATCTTCAAAAGAAGCTAAACTCTAGCAGCTTTCCGTGGTTGGCGTTTTGCAAGAGGATTAAACCCTACAGAAAAATATTGGAGTGGCCATTCTTCCCAATTCTCCCCAGGATGGTACAAAACTATTACCCTACTAAGAACGTATAATATAATAGATGCCTTAGGGAATAGGGCTTAATTTCTCTTACTGAATCTGAGCAGAACTGCTTGGAGTCTCCTTTTGTGGGAATGAACAGTGTGTGATGGTAAATACAAGTCATTATCAATCTGATGCAGAGGAGAGAGCATGAATTGGGGATAAGGAGACCTAGGTTCTGGTCCCAGAGCAGCTATAATGTTATCCATAACCTTAAAGAAGTCACCTTCTTTCTTAGAGCCTTGGTCTTTGTCCATAGTTGGCATCTAAGAGCCTTCCTATTCTAAAGTGAACAAGCCTGTAGTGGGAAGGAAGCACATTGAGGGCCATTGAGGAGATGAGTTCCTGCTCTGAAGAGCTACTGAAGAGTTGGCCAGCAAAAACTGTCAATATCCCACAGAACAACTTGGTTATGTTTGTTTGGTTTCTTTTTGGCATACTTCACCATTGTGATTCTTGCTATTCTGAGTAGCAGGTGTACTATTATTTACTGAATACTTCTTTTTGACACTCAGTTCTAAAACTCAAATACATTTATT
This sequence comes from Physeter macrocephalus, assembly GCF_002837175.3. Classification (NCBI taxonomy): domain Eukaryota; kingdom Metazoa; phylum Chordata; class Mammalia; order Artiodactyla; family Physeteridae; genus Physeter; species Physeter macrocephalus. The sequence goes on along the minus strand of NC_041221.1, from coordinate 144,127,728 downwards.
TATTTATTTATATTTTAAAAATCAATTGTTTTTTTTGATTTTTAAATTTATTTATTTTTGGCTGCATTGGGTCTTCGCTGCTGTGCACAGGCTTTCTCTAGTTGCAGCGAGCGGGGGCTACTTTTCATTGCGGTGCATGGGCTTCTCATTGTGGTGGCTTCTCTTGTTGTGGAGCATGGGCTCTAGGCGTGTGGGCTTCAATAGTTGTAGCACACGGGCTCAGTAGTTGTGGCTCACGGGCTCTAGAGTACAGGCTCAGTAGTCGTGGTGCAAGGGCTTAGTTGCTCCGCGGCATGTGTGATCTTCCCTGACCAGGGCTTTAACCCGTGTACCCTGCATTGGCAGGAGGATTCTTAACCATTGCGCCACCAGGGAAACCCTCAAATACATTTATTTTTAAAGAAAATTTTGTATTACTGCCATTACCGCAGGTGGAAAACCGGTGTCATCGGCCATAAATAGAAGGTAACCATGAAAACGAAACAATGTTAATAAATTCTAGCTAGATTTTGTTGCCTGCCAAAGTTCTGAGCCTGGAGCCTGCTCTCATTTTATTGAAAAGGAACATTAGGAAGTGCCAGGGAAATATTAATGGTATTCTAGTAATAAATGGGACTTTCTCCATCTGTTTTAAAAGATCGAAATAAAATTGAAAAGCTTAAAAATAACTTCAAAGTAGTACACTGTTATTCAATGTAGTGTTACTGAAGTGTTTAAAATAATCTCTTATTACATCTAAAGGTATCTCAGCCCCAGGCTCGGGCTAATGGAACACACTGCTGTGAAGGAAAGAGCATCGGCTTTGGAGCCAAATGGATCTGGGTTGCAACCCTGATAATGCCCTTAACCAGCTGAGCGCTGCAGGTAATACACTTGAGACCTCTGGGCCTCAGAATGTTTGTATGTAAAATGAGGATAAAATCTCTTGGATGACTGTTAAGGAAATAGAAAGAATGTATAAAAAACTGGTTTGGAAAGGGAGGGAGAGAACCAAGAGATGAGACAACAGAAGAAATCAGCCTAAGTTGGATTGGCTGGGGGTTGAGGAGATGAGTCAAAGGAGTGGGGGCCGTTGCCCAGCAGGTGTGAGGAGAGCAGTGGCCTAAGTGTCTGTAGCACAGGAAGGAGTGATGAATTCCGATGTAGCCACATCAAGTTGGAGGTTTTGGTCGGACATCAAAATGGAAGTTAAAATATCATAATGTTTAGAAGATAAATAGATTTTGGGTGATGTGTCTGTTGATGGTTGCCATTACAGTGGAAGCATTCCCTGAATAGCAGTACTCTCAGAGGACACTTTTGATGGTTTAATGAAATAATGCATTTAAGGTACTTAACACAGTGTTTCCAAAAGAAAGTGTTTATCGTTGTCATCATCATCACTGTCATCATCATCGTCATCTTAGATTTTCTAGCACAGCTTCAATTTCACAACATTATATTTGTTTTTCTAAGGGCAGTCCTTTAAATGAATTAATAAATTTATCCAACATGGAAAAAAAAATCCTTTGTATATATCAAACTACTAACAGTGGTAACCTTTGCGGTAGATTGTTGGAAGAAGTCTTAGTTTGGATTTTCTAGCAGCAGTTGCTGAGATGAGGGTTTGTGAGCCAGTAATTGTTGAAGGAACGGCTCCCAAGAGAAACCTGTCAGAGAGTGGGAGAAGCAAAGCCATTGGTGGTTTCAGACAAAAACCTAGGCATGACCTGATCTGTGAACAGGTGCTCTGTGCTCTAGAGTGTCTCTGGAGCCAACTGCTTGGTTTGAAGCCCTGCTTCCTGCAGTTCTTAGCTGTCAAACCCTGAGCAAGTTACTTAATTTCCCTGTGTCTCGACTTCCTCATCTGTAAATTGGGGCTATTGATAATAATATCTCACAACCTCTTGGGGGTGTTCAGAGGAACAAATGAGTTAATATCTGCAAAATGGTTAGAACTGACCTGACACATAGTAAATGCTGAATTAATTACTGATATTAAACCTAGAGAAGCCATGGAAAGGTCTGCTGGCCATGGAACTGAGGAAACCTCTCACGGGGAAGAGATTGTACATGCAGCCTCTTGGGCTGAAGGTCCCCTAAGTGCTAACTGCCCAACGCTGGAGCCCAAGAAAAGGAACTGCAGTTGCGGGCCCTGTAGGAAAGTAGGGATGAAACAATTGTAGGGATCAAGAAGTGTCTGCTTGAAGAAAAGAAGCAGAGCTGACAGGGAAACAATGGGAGAAGGTATAAAGCCAGCTGTGGCTGGGGAAGATGGGCAAAGGAGGAGAAATGCCTTCCAGGTGCTTGAAAGGGAGCAGGGCTGGCCTCTCTCCAAAGTGGTGCCTTTTGCTGATGCCACAGAGGGAAAGATCTCCCTGGCTCAAGGTGAGAAGATACAGATGCCCAGCTGAGTCTAATCACTGCGGGGTGGTGAAACATGTGCTGGCCCGGAGGAGGAGAGTCCATCCTGGCCCTCACCCCTGTTGTGCCCCTCATTGGGCCTCAGCTTCCTCACCTGTAAAATGGGAAAGTTGAATCAAGTGATCCCTTCATAGTTCGTTGGTGGTTGTTAAGGGGTCTGAAAGACAACAGGCATAGGTTTTATTTATTATGTGCATATTCTATATACCAGGAGCTATGTGTAGCACCTTACCTGCAGTCTCTCATCTTTTATCTCATCTCATACAGCACTACGAGGTGGCACAGTTATTCCCATTTCACAGGTGAGAAAACTGAGGTTTAAAGAAATTAAGCAGCTGCCACAGGTTACACCATAGGTAAAAGGAAGAGGAGAAGGGCTTTAGACCCAGCTCTGTCTGATCAAAAGCCTGCCTCTGAACCACTTAGTCAGGATTCAGACTCAATGAAAGCACTGCGTGTTAAGGCTGCCGAGGTGGAAGCGCCCCAGTTGTCGGGGTCTCGGAGCTAGGTTCCACCACACTGCCGGAGGCTGGAGTAGTGGCAGCACTGTCCAGTCACCAGTGGGGAGAGAGGTTGGAAGTCGTTGGCCATGAGCCTCTGGGCTTCATCCAGCCTCCTTCCTCCACTCATAGTAGCTCCCTATTCCACCTCCTTTCCTTCTCCCCTCATCTCCTGCATGGTCCCCACATCCCCAGCACACACGCGCACGCACACACACACACTCACACACACTCACGCTTTGTCAGCTTCCTCCAGGAAGACTTGCTAACTATGAGACCAGGTTAGATGCGTCTGGTATGTGCTTTTGGGTCACACCAAACAGTAGCACTTGCCCTATATTAGTATTAGTTCTCATTTTGCTTTCTAATACTAATTTATTCATCTTTGTATCCCTAACACCCCAACACAGGGTCCATAATACAGAGGGCAGATACTATACGTATATGTGTGCATGTACACACACACACACACACACACACACATATTTACTTAGATATCCTTAAAGTATGCAGCTGAGAAATGTAAAGAAGTGAACAAGGCAGGGCTCTTGCGTTGAAGAAACTCACAGGCTAGTAGTGGAGGTTAGTACATAAACTTCAGTTCCATATAATGAAGTAAATACTGTGAGCTGGGAACTTGATTCTATGCACAAAAGAGGACTGATTCAGTAACCAATCTCCCCACATAAATACTGGGGAGGAGGCATGGGGAAGACATCCAAAAGAGCAGGAAGTATTGGATAATAAAGAGTCTTTAGCCAAGAGACTAACAGGATTTTAAAAGAGAAAATAAATTGGCACAGCTGTTTCGAGAGTAATTTGGTAGAATTTATTAACATGTAAAATGTATATATCCTTTCACCTAGCAATTCTCTTGCTGGAAATTTGTTTCTTAAATGTCAGATGTTTATGTAAAGATACTGTTTCACTTGTGATTAAAACAAAACTAATTTTTCAAAAAGGAGAAATGGTTCAGTAAATTAGAAGAAATATATATTGTGATGTGTAGTTATGAAAAGAATGAAGTAGACCAAAACTTGCAGACTCAGAAAGTTGTCCACGCTTTATCACTAAGGTATGAGCAAAGTATATGCCAGATTGTATGAAATGGTTTCATTTTTGTCATGTTTAAAACATATGTATGAGAGTTTTGGGGGGCACCTTATTACTACTTCTGGGTCCTGCTGAAAGCTCTTGGGGGACACAGTTAGCTGCCTCCCAAAGATTTATTGTAACACAGTGAAGTTAAGAAGGAAAATTATGATATGACAGGATGTGTGATAAAGGCTATAAAAGAGGTATAAAAGAGACCTGCATTCAACAGAGGGCTCGTCTTGTTAGTTATGTGGGTGAAGACAAAGAGAAATTATAAAAAGTTTCATTCAGTTGGTGGCCATTGAGCTTGGCTTGAGGATGGATGTGATTTGGGTAGTCAGGGAACAGAAAAAGAGAATACCACAGAGGAGATATGATGTGAACAGATGTGGAAGTGGGAAACCTTGAACTATGTTTGAGGAACAGTAACTATCGCAGGAGAGCTATAACGCCTGATATATGAGGAGAATAACAGTAAGATGTGAGTCACGCTATGTATTTTTTTTTTTTTTTTTTTTGCGGTATGCGGGCCTCTCACTGTTGTGGCCTCTCCCTTTGCGGAGCACAGGCTCCGGACGCGCAGGCTCAGCGGCCATGGCTCACGGGCCCAGCGGCCCCGCGGCATGTGGGATCCTCCCAGACCGGGGCACGAACCCGTGTCCCCTGCATCGGCAGGCGGACTCCCAACCACTGTGCCACCAGGGAAGCCCCATGCTATGTATTTTGAAAGCCCCTGAATGCTGGGATAAGCACTTGAGGTTTAAGAGAAATTACAGAAGGAGGCAGGCAGGCAGGCCATGAAAAGCTAAAATCTGGAAAAAAAAATTGGTGGTGGGATAAATGAGGCTATTTCACAGAAGTGTGCCCAGGAGCCGTGTGCCAAAGGAGCAGATGGGGAAAGAAACCAATTTGGCCAGGGGCGTGATATGGCACTGCTCCCATGGGCCTTGCTGGGTGACAGGTCTTCGTTTCCACATTTGTAAAGCAGAGTGTTACGGTACTCCTACCTGCCCTCAGACTGGTGGTGAGATCAAGTGCACTATGTGTGTGCAATTGCAGGGCTGGATGCCGGCAAAGGGCTGATTTCCTGTAGAGGATTGTGATTAATGCTGTGAGAAAATACAGGACAGACCTCACAAGCAGGGAACTCAGGTTGACACAGGGAGAGGGATGTGTGACAAGCTGTGGGAGCATATGGCGTGGTCATCTGGGCACTGAGGGAGGAAAGGAAGGGAGTAGATTGACATACAAAATCCAGAAACAACAGCAAAAATTTTTTTCTCTACCACATTAGCAAAATCGGATGCTTTACAAAAACTCAGGGTTGGAACCAGACTAGGATAGACACTGTTTTTGTCTCATTGAAATTTAAAATGCACATATCCTCTGACTCAGCAATTGCACTGCTAGGAATCTAGGAATTTCTCTTGGAGATATATGCACACAGATATGCAAAGGATATATACAAAGGATATTCTTTGCAGTGTTGTTTAGCATAATTTAAAAGCTCCCAAACTGGAAATAACCTAAATGTTTGTAAAAGGAAAATGGCTAAATAAATTTATGTATTGACATTCAGTGGATTATTATGTAAACATGGATGTTTGTAGCAGCTGTATTCATATTTGCCAAACTTGGAAGCAACCAAGATGTCCTTCAGTAGGTGAACGGATAAATAAACTGTGGTACATTTGGACAAAAGAATATTATTCCGCAGTAAAAAGAAATGAGCTATTAATCCATGAAAAGACATGGAGCAAACATAATGCATATTACCAAGTGAAACAAGCCAATATGAAAAGGCTACATACTGTATGACTCCAACTCTGACATTCTGGAAAAGGCAAAATTGTGGAGACAGTAAAAAGATCAGTGGTTGCCAGGGGTTCAGGATGAAGGAAGGATGTATAGGCACAGCACAGGATTTTTAGGGCAGTGGAACTACTCCATATGATACTACAGTGGTGGATACATGTCATTCTACATTTGTCAAAATCCTTAGAATGTACATCAAGAGTGAACTCTGAACTCTGGACTTTGGGTGATGATGATTTATCAGTGTAGGTTCATCAACTGTTAAAAAATATAGCAGTTTGGCGGGGGAGGCTATGCACGTGTGGGGCAGGGGGCATTTGAGAAATCTCTGTGCTTTCCTCTCAGTTTTGCTATGAACCTAAAACTGCTCTAAAAAATAAAATCTCTTATCAAAAAAAAAAGAGGTAGCTCTGTGCCAGCTGATACGAAGCAATATCCAAAATATATCATAAAGTAAAAAAGCTAACTGTACAACAGTGTAACATGTCCCCATTTGTGTAAACAAAGCATTGTATGTGGCATCTTCCTAACAACACATACACATCAATAAGGAGATGTGTAAATTAATTAAGCAAATTAGTGTAACTGTACAGTGGAATGTGGAATTTTATGCTGCAGTTCAAAAGAATGGGGTAGTACATGTGATAGATAAAGCTCTCTAAGATATTAAGTGAAAAGGGTTGAAGCAAAACAGTATGTGTATCACCTTTTTGTATAACATGTTTCTATTTTCACAAACATATTTTGGAAAGACACTCAGAAACAATTAACAGTGTTTAATATATAGGGGACCAGGGACTGGGAGATGGGGCTGGTGGGGAAGGCAGGACAGTATACTTTTACTTTTACTTTCACTTACTCATCTGCTCTGCTTGAATTTTCACTCTGAGAACTGTTAAAAAGCATAGTTTAATTAAAAAAAAAAAAAAGTAATGCACACAGAATTCTAGAAAATACTGTCATGGCCACAAGAGTCTTTTCCTTTGACTACTCTTTTTTGGTGAAGAAATTGAGGTGCAATTTAAGCAAAAGTTAGTGAATTCTCTGTAATTATGGAGACTGAGGGTGGGTTTGGGGAGGGGAATGCAGTAGATAATAGCAAAGAAATCAAAGTAGAAATTATTAGAATTTTTCAGTAACTTCTTTGGAGGGAGAAGAGGAAGGATGTGAGAAGAAACCAGGAGATGAGAATAAAGATGGCAAAAACTTGAGCAAATGTGGAAGCTATAAGAGAGAAGACAGAGCTTGTTAAAGCAGTTTCTGGGGCCTCTTTTCTATTTAGAGTGTACATGAGTGTGTATCTCTGCTGTTGCGGCCCTTTTTGACAGTCCAGTGGATTAACAGGGCTGTGAGTCATTCCACCTTGGAATTGGAGTGCTCTTAAGGATTGCCTGGCTCAGAAGGGCCCCCACTTCAGCAGAAGGCCCTCAGAGGCAGCCACAGACACAGGGAGGTGGGTGGAGGTCCTGGGTTCCCACTCCAACCAGAGCTGCTCCCCTTGTAGTTGCCTTTCTATATCCTGCCTCTGCATACAATTAGATTTGTGCAAATCTTCCATCGCTAAAAAGATACCCATTAAAAAGATATTCCAACCCTCTCTCAGTAGGAATGGGGAAACTGAGATCCATAATGAGGAAGAAAGTTGAGAAATGTCGCAAAGGTAGTTGGAGGAATGGGTCAGAAGCCAGGGCTTCTGACTCTCAGTCTTTCTTATGGCTTTTTATTCTTATGTTTTAGTTGAGACTGAACAGAAGAGGAACAGGCCTGCAGGCAAGCTTAAATTTCAGTGACTTAAGTTGTAAAGGAATGTTCCTAGGGAAAAAATACTAGACTCACAAAGACCAAAAAGGAGGAAAAACAAATCAGATTGACAGAATGACAGAGGAGAATAGACAAAGGAGGAAAGTTAAGCCTAAATATGTTTGAGGATGAATTGGACCATAAAGTGGAAACTTACAGAACTGAACAGCAGGGATTAAAATATATATTAGCTGGTGCAACCAACAAATATGTTTTGATTACCCACTATGGGCCAGACATTTTTATAGCCGATACAGTGATGAATAAATCAACTGCAATTCCTGTCCTCAATGGATTTGCTGTCTCGTGTACGGTTTGGAAGTTTGCACAAAACAGGACCATGGATTCATTTATACAAGCTCTCATTTGACATACCCTCGTGACGTACTAATTATTTGCAAAGAGCTGCAAAGCCTGCTGTGCTGTCTGGCATAAAAAAGATGTTGGCCTCAGCCTCTGTAAAGCCCCTAGTCAAGAATGAAACTAGCCTTCAAGGGCAGCTGTTGAGAGGGAGAGACGTAAGGCATTGCTTACTGGTTATGGTTACAGGAAAGTGGAGGAGAGGCTGGGTAAACAGAGCCGCCAGGGGAGCAAAGCGGAGTGTTGCTAAGAGGAAAGGGAAGGAGGGACAACAGAGGCTCCTGCCTGACCGTGGAGCTGAGATGCTGATGTGCTAAGTGGGTGAAGGAGCCAGTTGGTGACCACCCAGCTCAGAGGATGCAGTATAGACTCTCAGACCCTTAGAATCCTAGAGCCACCCATCTCTCTCTGCGTAGTGGAGGAACCTGAGGCCCGCAGGTTGGAAGGAGCTTGCTCTGTCACACAGCAAGTCGGAGGCCGTGCTGGGAGCAGAACCCAGGATTTTTCTTCTTGCTCCATCCTTCCCTGCTAAAAGAATATCACAGTGCTTAAATGCAGTATATTTTGGAGTCACATAGACCTGGGTCTGCATCCTAGTTCTGCCACTTGTTGCTGGCTTTGTGATCTTAGCAACTTTCTTTCTTAGCCTCTATCCCTTCATCTGTACGATGGTACTATGGTGGCTTATCTCCAACACAGTCATCAATGATTCCTTCCCTCCCGTATGCACATGCCATTGCCCCATCAAAAGATGGGCTTTATTCTTCCACCCCCTTGAATCTGGTCTGACTATGACTGCTGTGACCAATGGATACAACAGAAGTGACACTGTGGCATTTTGGGTGCTAGTCTTTATGAAGACTGGCAACCTCTGCCTATCTCACCTGAATAACTTGCTCTGGAGGAAGACCTCTGCTATATAACTACCCAGAGACCTCATGTGAAGAGGCAGCCCAAACTAGCCACGAGGTGGAGAAGCCCTTTGGAAAGAGATGCTGCCTGCTCTTCCAGCCGCTCTAAATAGCTCAGCCCCAGCCACCATCTGGCTGAAAATGCATGATGAGCCCCAAGCAAAATCCACCCAGCTGAGCCCCTTTCACAATTAAGAGACAGGATAATGAAATTATTATTGTTTAAGCCACTGAGTTTGGCAGGTGTTACACAGCAGTGGTAAAGGGAGCATGTACCTTCTGAGGCTATTGTGTAGACTCATGAGACAGTTATTTAGAACAGGGCCTGGGACATGTGAAACTGAATAAATGATAGCTTTTTATGTTAACTAAAAGCAAACAACAAATCCTAAACACTCCCATCAGTCTCTTACGGAGTGTGTCTGTGGCACCCCTAATGGATGCATTTGCAGACTGCACAGAACAAGCCTCATGAGGATAGCCTCCCAAGTTCCTTGTGGGGTGCTCCCACCACACTGGCCTTCTCAGTCCTTCATGTGAGTCAGGTATTTATTTGCACATGCTGTTCCTGATGCCTAAAAGCCTTTCCTTTCCCCTGTTTACATCATTAGTGCTCACTCATCTCTTAGCTCTCAGATGAATCATCATTTCCTATGGAAGTATAGGTCCCCACCCTCTGGGACACACCCTCAGAACACTATACCCCTCTCCTTCCCATTACTTATCTCAGTTTTGCACCTTTGCATTTGTTTTTGAGATTATTCAATCAGTATCTTTCCAGAAGACTCCCTCGGGGTAAGTACAACATCAGTTTTATTTGCTTTTGCTTATCACTATCGCCCCAAAACCCAGCACCAGCTGGAACCCTGCCACATGTAGATGCTCAATAAATACTTTTTGCCAGCAAGCCAGCCAATTCCTGTTTCCTATGTGCCTTTTCTTCAGACTAAGCATCCCCAGTCCCTTCAAGGTATAGGACTTGGTTCTGACTTTATTCCTCCTCTCTTCTCTTGACCTCTGGTCCAGACTACTGAGCCCACATGCCCTTCCCTCCCCGCTGCCTTCTTGGCTCTGACCTCAAACCCTATAATGCGTGGCTTGTTTAGTCTTTTTGCTATTTTGGGAGGAGGCCTCTCTAGTTCTTAGTGGTTCCTCCTCTCCAGTTGTCTGTTATCAAACAAGGCACTTCCTTCCTCAAACTTGAACAGTGGGTCCCCAGGGCTCTAGGCAAAACTGTGACATTGGTACCCCTCTTGGGCTCCCGGCCCCTCCCTACATCATCAGTTCTCCCAGCACTCCCCCCCTTACCCCCCCCCACCTCCCAGCTTCCATCTCCACTGCCCCAGTTAAGGCACCAATCATTCCTCACCTGGAATATTATCTTTCCACTACCTCTAGTTTCTTCCCCCTTCAATCTCTCCTTCATACCAGGTGCCTCAGAAATTTTCTCAGGAATTTTCTGCTCCTGTTACTTCCCTGCCTAAGACCTTCAGTGAACACACCCCTACCCTCTTTGCCTTTAGCAGAGGTTGCATATTGATAGCCATAGGCCACATTTGGCCTACAGATGTCTTTGGTTTGGCTTAGAGGGAGTTAAAACATTAATCAGGCAATAAGATTTAAAAATTGGGGACTTTCACATATTTATATGCTCAGCTTGTCTTAGAAATATAAGTGATCCAGCCACACTGGAAATATGGAAGAATGAGTTGGGGCTAAGTAGCCCTTGGAGCACATGGTCTTGAGTTTGCCACAGTCTACACCACTCTCCAGCAGTCCTCACCTTTCAGGCCAGCGTTCAGCTGCCATTTACATTGAACTTGCAGTGGTGCATCTCAGGTGTTTGACTTGATATCCCACCTTCCTGTTTTCTGTAGGCCCTTGCGTTGCCACCTGGTCCTGGCTTATAAGAATTCTCAATTTCTGAGTCTGTTAAGAAGTAGAAAAGAAGGAAAAGAATAAAGAACACTGTCACCAGTCAGACCCTAGTAGTCCAGTAGCATTTGTAATTCACAGAGGAGTCTTAATTTTGTGTATGTGGGGGTGAAATTATAGTTAATTTTTATTTTCTTCTCTGTGCTTTCCTATAGTTACCAAATTTTCTGCACTAAACATGCATCCTTTTTGCAAAGCTAGAATTAAGTAGGGGATATACCTACAGAATTTCAGCTATGTCTAAAAAAATCTAGAGAACTTAGCTCTGCTTTATATAGTTATACTATAGGCTTTGTTATCTAAGTAGATCACTTCTTATCACATGATACTTTTTAGTTCATAAATTAAACTAAATTTAAATCGCCTTTTACTTCTTACAGTTTTACTTTTTTGGGTAATTGTTTTATTGAAGTAAAAAGCATACATGTAAGTGTAAAAGTCTTAAGCATACTTAGTACATTTTTATAAATGCACTTTAATGCTTCATGTATTTTATTAAATGACTACACTTTTGTAAACAGCACCCAGAATGAGTAGGCACTTCCACACATATTAGCTCATTTGATCCTTATGATCTTGAGATGCAGGCAGAATTACAGGCGAGGAAAATAAGGCTCATAGGAGGCAAAAATAAATGCCTTGCTTTAGGTCTCCTGCCTGGCATGTGGTTGTGCTGAGACTTGAGCTGAGTCTTCTACACCATGGTTGGACTCCCAACAAGGCCACAGGGGGCAGAGAGCAAGGCCAGGCCAAGGGGACTGGAGAAAATATTGTTGCTGTGCATCAAACACACAGTAGATTTAGGCCCTGTGTGCACACAAAACATTTGCTCTTTTCACTTGTCTCCTCCCACTTGCTTCTGCCTCCCCTGACCCCCCACCCTCTGCAATTCAGTTATTTGGTCACTTAACTAAATGTGAAACATTACCCTTAGTGGCTATTTTGGGATTGGTTTGTCTGAGAAAGTCACCATATTGGAGAAATGCAACCCTAGCTTCCTTCCTCTGCCTTCTTTGGAGCATGTAAACAGTAGCTGCAGAATGGGAAAAAGGAAATGTCTTATTTATATGATGGCTAAAGCCTGAGATTGGCTCCTCTAGAGTGACATCATCATTCAGAAATCCCTAGCAACTCCCTGGTGCTTCTGCTGTCAAATCCCTGCTAATACTTAGAAAGGCCCTAAGAGATCATTTAGTTCTTTTCCCCTGCCACGGATGGGGAAATTGAAGCTCAGAGGAGGGGAGCTCCTTGCCCAAGGACATAGTCAACCTGTGACAGAGCCAGGGTTTGAAACCCACTGGCAGGAATCTTTCATAATTATGTGAAATATATATACCTTTGTATAAGATTCTTGGTTTGTGCTAGTTATGTGTCCACTGCCTCTCAGCTTGTATCCCACCTTCCTATCCCTGCTCTGTGATGCTGGGGTTGGGAGTCTGCAAACTATTGTACATTGCCTAGACTTCCATGCTGGGTATCTTGAGGTTTCCCTCTGACAGTAGAGAACAGACATGGCTCCATCTCCAGCAACCTTCAGCACACCCTGTATCACCTATGGTGTTCTCCACATCAGAGGTCCAAGCTACAGCCATGTGGTTTCTGCCTGTCTGAGATCTAAGCTTCAGCCATGGCTGACACCCTCCTCTAACTCTTAGTTTTTGGTAACATTTCCATTTCCCTTCTATTCCCTCAGTCCTAGGAGTGGGAGCTGCTTCCTGTAGTCACTCATATCTGGATTTTCTCAGCATTCTCTGTTTGCCTTCCCTTCCTTCCAACAACTGTGTAAATAAGTCCCTGTATTAAATACCTTTTATTTGAAATAACTATCATGGATACTGATCTTCAAACTAAACTCCAACTGATATGCTGCTTAACAAAATTTTGCTTTCTAATTTTTTTCTAAAAATTTTGCTTTCTACTTTTTTCTCCCTCTAACCATCCATAGAAACAAAATAGGTGATGCCAGAATCTGGAAAGAGATGTTAACATTCATTAATTCAACAAACATTTACTTAGAATCCATCTGGGTTCCGAGGCATAATTTTAGGGAATCTTTGTTGAAAAGATATTTGAAGTCTTGTGGGGAGACAAGCAGTAAACAGGTAAGTATGGTGCAAAGTGATAAGGGTTGTGGGAGGTGTAAGCACAGGGACACTAAAAGATATTAAAAAGACTCTAATCTAATTGGTGGGTTTGCGAAATGTTAGGGAGGAATTATCCAAGAAAACAATATCTAACTGAAACTTGAGGGATGAGTAAAAGTTTGCCAAACAAATTGGTGACTGTGTTAGTTTGTTGGAAGAGATATTACGGGCAAAAATGGTAAGAGAACATTTCAGGGCCTGTTATAGGTTGACTTATATATCCCCAAAATTTGTATGTCGAAGTTCCAACTCCCAGTATCTCACAATGTGACCTTATTTGGAAATAGAGTTGTTGTAGTGTGAGGTCATACTGGAGTAAGGTGGATCCCTACAATATGACTGGTGTCCTTATAAAAAGGGAGAAATTTGGAGACACAGGAAAAATGCCATGTGAAGATGAGCGCAGAGATTGAGGTGATGTATCTGTAAGCCAAGAATGACAAAGATTCCCAGAAAACCACCAGAAGCTAGGAGAGAGTCCTGGAACAGATTCTCCCTCCAAGCTCTCAGAAGAAACCAACCTTGCCAACACCTTGATCTTGGATTTCTAGCCTCCAGAACTGTGAGCCAATGAATTTCTGTTGCTTAAGCTACTGAGTCCACGATGCTTTGTTACGGCAACCCTTTCAAACTAATATAGGTTCTAATCATGAAGAGTATTATACGGCTTGTTAGTAATACTGTACATTTAATGAGCACTTATACATCATGCTCTGTTCTAAGGGCTTTATAGGAATTAACTCATTTAATCTTCATGACAACTCTAAGAGGTAGGTACTATTATTATCTCATTTTGACAAATAAGGAGAGTGAGTACCAAGAGTTCAAGTGACTTGGTGAAGATTACACAGTTAATAAGTGATATTATGAGGATGGGCTTTGAATCCAGGCTGAGAAGGAATATCTAATCCACTGTGTAATACCACCGCCCTACGAAAAGTTAGCTTTTTACCTGGAGAGCAATGACTATCATTAGAGATTTTTAAAGTCGGATTTATTGAGATGTAGTTTACACACTGTAAAATTTACTCTCTTTAGGTGTGCGGTTCTATGGATTTTGACAAATGCATAGCATTTTGCAACCACCACCATTATGAGCTATGTAGTCACCGTTGTTGGGGGGTTTTCAGGAGAACAGTGACATGATAAAATTTTTGTTTTAGAAATATAACCCTGGCTATGGTATGGAGAATGAATTGGAAGGGGGTGAGCATGGAGAACAGGGGGTGGCCTGGACGTGAGCAATGGTGGTAAACATGGAGAGAAGTGAACGGGTATTAGAGGTCTGGAAGAGGTAGAATCCATGGACCTTAGAAATCATTCCTTGGGTCAAATACAATCTGAATGACCCCAGATCATCTGCGATCTTTCAGTAAAGACATTTTTTAACCAAGTTGTCTGATACACCAGAAATAATGTCTATTCACCTATTGTTGCTCCTTTTCTGTAACCTACTCTGGCCAGGAGTCTCTCAATTAGGCTTAGAAAAATTAGTATTTACAATGAAACCTGAGCAAATTATATAATTTGAGGCTACTAACTTATACTAAAATTACACCATGAAATTGGATTAATGATGGAAGGTTTATTGACAAAGGGGGGACAGGCTTAAAGCAAGCCCCCACATGCATCTAATTTAAATTTGAGGCAATTTCAATAGTTATTTAACAGCTGTGGGCCTTCTTGGGTATTAATGCTTTTAGTTCCAATTCCATGTAGCTTGTGTATACTCATTTCTCATTCCTTCCTTCTCATCATTCTGTTCTTTGCTCAAATCTCCCCTCCCCAGAGTGCCTTCACTGACCACATCATATAAAATAGCCACCACCCTGCATCTGTCACTTTCAATCTCTGACCTTATTTTATTTTCTTCATGGGCTAATCTTTTTCTGAAACTTTCAACCTGTTTATTCTGTATTCCTCACCCCTGCAACACACCTAAAATACAAAATCCATGAATACAGGAACTTTGTTTATATTGGTTATTATCATATTCTCAGTGTCTGGAATGGTGCCTGGCACATAATGGGCATGCAGTAAATATTTGTGGAATTAATGAATAAAGCTATAGCTGACTAAGGAACATCCTCAACATCCAGTCGTTTGGATTTGCAGATGAGGAAATTAAGGCCTAGGAAGGTACAGAAATTTGCTTGAGGTTCCAAGCAGGTTGGCTTGGCCCAGATGTTCCCTAAATTCCCTGGTTCCTGGCCAAGACCTCTTTTGACTGCTTTATATGGCCTCGTGAACCTGTCCAGTCCCAGCACAGCAGAGTCGGTTAAGAACATGGACCTCAAAAACCAGACCTTGGTTTAAATCTAAACTCTACCATTTGCGGAGGTCTTGCTTTACATCTCTGGATCTGTCTCACTCACCTATAAGTCAGAGATAAAATAAAACCTACCTAGTAGCATTGCTGTGAACCTTAAATTGATAATTCAGTCAAAGTACTTTGAGCAGGGGACGTGGCAAAAAATAAATTCCCCATAAATATTGGATATTGCTGTTCTTTCACGAGAACCACCAGTGGGAATTATATCTTTCCTAACTTCTAGTGGACTGGAATCATTCCTTTTTTTTTTCTTTTTTTAACATCTTTATTGGAGTATAATTGCTTTACACTGTTGTGTTAGTTTCTGCTGTATAACAAAGTGAATCAACTCTATGCATACATATATCCCCATATCCCCTCCCTCTTGTGTCTCCCTTCC
This sequence comes from Physeter macrocephalus, assembly GCF_002837175.3. Classification (NCBI taxonomy): domain Eukaryota; kingdom Metazoa; phylum Chordata; class Mammalia; order Artiodactyla; family Physeteridae; genus Physeter; species Physeter macrocephalus. Next base: position 144,112,054 of record NC_041221.1, on the reverse strand, counting down.
ACCCTCCTTATGCCACCCCTCTAGGTGGTCACAAAGAACGGAGCTGATCTCCCTGTGCTATGCAGCTGCTTCCAACTAGCTATCTATTTTACATTTGGTAGTGTATATATGTCCATGCTACTCTCTCACTTCGTCCCAGCTTACCCTTCCCCCTCCCCGTGTCCTCAAGTCCATTCTCTACATCTATGTCTTTATTCTTGTCCTGCCCCTAGGTTCATCAAAACCATTTTTTTTTTTTTTTTTTTTTTGGTATGCAGGCCTCCCTCTGCTGCGGTCTCTCCCGTTGCGGAGCACAGGCCCCGGACGCGCAGGCTCAGCGGCCATGGCTCACGGGCCCAGCCGCTCCGCGGCATGTGGGATCCTCCCAGACCGGGGCGCGAACCCGGCTCCCCTGCATCGGCAGGCGGACGCGCAACCACTGCGCCACCAGGGAAGCCCAAAACCATTTTTTTTTTTAGATTCCATATTTATGTGTTAGCATATTGTACTTGTTTTTCTCTTTCTGACTTACTTCACTCTGTATGACAGACTCTAGGTCCATCCACCTCACTACAAATAACTCAATTTTGTTTCTTTTTATGGCTGAGTTATATTCCATTGTATATATGTGCCACATCTTCCTTATCCATTCATCTGTTAATGGGCACTTAGGTTGCTTCCATGTCCTGGCTATTGTAAATAGAGCTGCAATGAACATTGTGCTACATGACTCTTCATTTTTTTTTTTTTGGTGGTAATTGACACCAAAGTTCATTTTTAAAAAATTAATTAATTAATTAATTAATTTTTGGCTGTGTTGGGTCTTCGTTTCTGTGCGAGGGCTTTCTCTAGTTGCGGCGAGCGGGGGCCACTCTTCATCGCGGTGCGCAGGCCTCTCACTACCGCGGCCTCTCTTGTTGCGGAGCACAGGCTCCAGACGCGCAGGCTCAGTAGTTGTGGCTCACAGGCCCAGCTGCTCCGTGGCATGTGGGATCCTCCCAGACCAGGGCTCAAACCCATGTCCCCTGCATCGGCAGGCAGACTCCCAACCACTGGGCCACCAGGAAAGCCCCGACTCTTCTTGAATTATGGTTTTCTCGGGGTATATGTCCAGTAGTGGGATTGCTGGGTCATATGGTAATTCAATTTTTAGTTTTTTAAGGAACCTACATACTGTTCTCCATAGTGGCTGTATCAATTTACATTCCCACCAGCAGTGCAAGAGGGTTCCCTTTTCTCCACACCCTCTCCAGCATTTATTGTTTGTAGATTTTTTTGATGATAGCCATTCTGACCAGTGTGAGGTGATACCTCATTGTAGTTTTGATTTGCATTTCTCTAATG
>NC_041221.1:144108423-144110688 GCF_002837175.3 Physeter macrocephalus | reverse complement strand
AGTTGTTTGTTTTTTTGATATTGAGCTGCATGAGCTGCTTATATATTTTGGAGATTAATCCTTTGTCAGTTGCTTCATTTGCAAATGTATTCTCCCATTCAGAGGGTTGTCTTTTCGTCTTGACCATACTGTCTTGATTACTGTAGCTTTGTAGTATAGTCTGAAGTCAGGGAGCCTGATTCCTCCAGCTCCGTTTTTCTTTCTCAAGATTGCTTTAGCTATTTGGGGTCTTTTGTGTTTCCATACAAATTTTAAGATTTTTTGTTTTAGTTTTGTGGAAAATGCCATTGGTAGTTTGATAGGGATTGCATTGACTCTGTAGATTGCTTTGGGTACTATAGTCATTTTCACAATGTCGAAATCTTTTTCTGCATCTCTTGAGATGATCATATGGTTTTTCTCCTTCAATATGTTAATATGGTGTATCACATTGATTGATTTGCATATATTGAAGAATCATTGCATTCCTGGGATAAACGCCACTTGATCATGGTGCATGATCCTTTTAATGTGCTGGTGGATTCTGTTTGCTAGTATTTTGCCGAGGATTATTGCATCTATGTTCATCAGTGATATTGGCGTGTAGTTTTCTTTCTTTGTGATGTATTTGTCTGGTTTTGGTATCAGGGTGTTGGTGGCATCGTAGAATTAGTTTTGGAGTGTTCTTCCCTCTGCTATATTTTGGAAGAGTTTGAGAAGGGTAGGTGTTAGCTCTTCTCTAAATGTTGGATAGAATTTGCCCATGAAGCCATCTGGTCCTGAGCTTTTGTTTGTTGGAAGATTTTTAATCACAGTTTCAATTTCAGTGCTTGTGACTGTTCTGTTTATATTTTCTATTTCTTCTTGGTTCAGTCTCGGAAGGTTGTGCTTTTCTAAGAATTTGTCCATTTCTTCCAGGTCATCCATTTTATTGGCATATCATTGCTTGTAGTAAGTAATCCGTCAGATCTGATTTTTATGATTTCTTTCCTTCTGCTAACTTTGGGGGGGTTTTTTGTTCATTTTTATCTAATTGCTTTAGGTGTAAGGTCGGTTGTTTATTTGAGATTCTTCTTGTTTTTTGAAGTGAGATTGTATTGCTATAAACTTCCCTCTTAAAACTGCTTTTGCTGCATCCCATAGGTTTTGGGTCATCATGTTTTTATTGTCATTTGTTTCTAGGTATTTTTTGATTTCCTCTTTGATTTCTTCAGTGATCTCTTGGTTATTTAGTAGTGTAATGTTTAACCTCCATGTGTTTGTATTTTTTACAGATGTTTTCCTGTAATTGATATCTAATCTCATAGTATTGTGGTCGGAAAATATATGATTTCAATTTTTTAAAATTTACCAAGGCTTGATTTGTGACCCAAGATATGATGTATCCTGGAGAATGTTCGATGAGCACTTGAGAAGAAGGGGTATTCTGTTTCGTAATTGTTTTGGGTTTGTTTTTGTAAGTCTTTTGCTTTGCTTGTTTCCTGCCTAGAGAAGTTCCTTTAGCATTTTTTGTAAAGTTGGTTTGGTGGTGCTGAATTCACTTAGCTTTTGCTTGTCTGTAAAGGTTTTAATTTCTTCATCAAATCTGAATGAAATACTTGCTGGGTTGTAGGTTTTTCCCTTTCATCACTTTACATATGTCCTGCCACACTCTTCTGGCTTGCACAGTTTCTGCTGAAAGATCAGCTGTTAACCTTAAGGGGATTCCCTTGTATGTTATTTGTTGCTTTTCCCTTGGTAGCTTGCCTATTTCATCTTCATTTATTTAGTCTTGTAGGTTTTTACCTTGCTCCTTTGTCTGTAACATATTTTTTTGTCATTTCATTTTTTTGTTTATTTATTTGGTTTGATGGGTGGTGCTATATTCCTGTCTTACTGGTTGTTTGACCTGAGATTCAGCCAGTGTATGTCTTTTGGTTGGAGCATTTAACCCATTTACATTTAAGATAGTTATTGATATGTATGTTCCTGTTACCATTTTCGTAATTGTTTTGGGTTTGTTTTTGTAAGTCTTTTGCTTTGCTTGATGTTAGGGAAGTTTTCAACTATAATATCTTCAAATATTTTCTCAGACACTTTCTTTTTCTCTTCTCCTTCTGGGACCCCTATAATTTGAATGTTGGTGCATTTAACGCTGTCCCAGAGGTCTCTTGAGTCTGTCCTCAATTCTTTTCATTCTTTTTTTCTTTGTTATGCTACCTGGCAGTTATTGCCACCATTTTATCTTCTAGGTCACTTATCCATTCTTCTGCCTCAGTTATTCTGCTATTGATTCCTTCTAGGGTA
>NC_041221.1:144048087-144108065 GCF_002837175.3 Physeter macrocephalus | reverse complement strand
GTTTACTATCATTACTCTGAATTCTTTTTCAGGTAAGTTGCCTATTTCATCTTCATTTATTTAGTCTTGTAGGTTTTTACCTTGCTCCTTTGTCTGTAACATATTTTTTTGTCATTTCATTTTTTTGTTTATTTATTTGGTTTGATGGGTGGTGCTATATTCCTGTCTTACTGGTTGTTTGACCTGAGATGTCCAGCACTGGAGTTTGCAGGCAGTTGGATAGAGCCAGGTCTTGGTGCTGAGATGAGGACCTCTGGGAGTCCTCATTCCAATTGATATTCCCTGGGGCTGAGGTTCTCTGTTAGTCCAGCAGTTTGGACTTGGAGCTCCCACCACAGGACCTTGGGCCCGACCTCTGGCCTGGGAACCAAGATCCCACAAGCTTCATGGTGCAGTTAAGAAAAAGAAAAAATAAAGAAAGAAAAAAGGGAGTAGTACAATATTAAAGAATAAAAAACAAAATAAAATTAGAAAGATAAAAAATATATTAGGAAAAAGAAAACTATAATTGAAACAGCAGGGCACTGGGGGTTCCTCCCGTCCCCTTAGGTGTCCGTAGTCCCCCACCGGTGCCTGGTAGATGCCCTAGTTGTGAGGAGACGTGAATTCCGTGTCCTCCTAGTATGCCATCTTGACTCCTCCCCTCTAAAATTCTATGTCTTTTAATTGAAACTTTTTCAAGTATTTTCAAGAATATGAAGTTTTATAAGATTGTCTTTTAAATTTTTTCAGATAGAAGTCTTCACGTAGGATTAAAACTTGCTTTAAGGAGAAACGTAAAGCATTAACAGGAAGCAGGTGTCTTCAAAGGCTGTGCTTCCAGGCTTAAGGACCTTGGTAGGGGCCTTAAGCCCACTTTCTTTTAGCATAGTCATCGTACTTAGTATGTCAGAGCTGTTTTTCCTTTGCCTGTTGCCACTGTCTTTCCCCAGTCATTGATACAACTGTGGGTGTTTCTATAGTGAAGTCAGTCTCTGAGTTAAATCTCTCGCCGCCACCTTGGTCGCCACCAGTCACCCCCACCTGCCCCACTGCAGCAGCAGGAGCAGCAGCAGCAGCAGCCGTGTGGCCGTCGCCTCTTGCCTCCTGGCTCATCCTGGAATCATTTCTCATTTAAATTTTAAGCTGTTGAATGACCGCACAGTACTAGGAGATATGTTAATGTATGATTGAAAAAAAGGGGAAAGGGTTCCCCTGCATGGGAGGGAGACACACATATGGAAAGAACTAGTCCCTTCCTCATTAAATCCGATTTTACTCTGTAGAGTGGAAGGCTGAACTCCATAATCTCTATGATACTGTCTGTGTCTGGCATCCGATGATTCATCCCCTGAAAATAGAATGAGGTTAAAATGGTTCATGCTGAGTATGAGTTTAGAAGTTGAAGGAAGGTAACCTGGCGTGTCAACCTCTTTTTTTACCCCCCTAACAATAGCAGATTGCTTTGAAATTCATTTCTTTCTTAATGAATAGTCAACACATGTCTATTATGTGCTGGACCCTGTGATGAACCTGGGAATGGCTTTGTCTATGAGAATCTGAATGGAGGGGTTTTTCCAACTTCCTTCAGGTCAAGGGTGCTCCTGGGCCAAATGCTCTCTAGATCGCTGTGTTAGTTTCCCTGGGCTGTCATAAAGTGGGTGGCTTAAAATAACAAAAATTCATCGTCTCACAGTTCTGGAGGCTAGAAGTCCAAGATCAAAATGCCAGTGGGTTAATTCCTTCTGAGGACTTTGAAGGAGAATCAGCTTCTCTCTCCTCTCAGCTTGGTGGTTTTCCAGCAATCTTTGGCATTCCTTGGCTTATAGATACTTCACACCGATCTCTGCCTTCATCATCATATGATGTTCCCCCTGTCTGTGTGTCTGTTCCTGTGTCCAAATTTCATTTTTCATAAGGATGCCAGTCATACTGGATTAAGATATACCCTCATTACCTTAACTTGCTCATTGGCAAAGACCCTGTTTCCAGATAACATCACATTCACAGGTACTGGGGGTTAGGACTTCACCTTCTTTTGTGGGGGACACAATTCAAACCATAACAAGCACCCTTCCAGCCTTAAATAGCAACCCTGAGCCTTCCCTACAGAGAGTCCAAAATATGTTCTCTTGGCTTTGACTTCCCATGGAATTAGGCTCAGAGCTCCTGAATACCATGAGACCATTAGTACAACCCAAGATTCCATCTGTGTTTCTGGCAGTCACCTCCCATCATGGGCTCATTAAGCTTGTGGTCAATTAAAAGGCCCAGATTTCTTTCATAATAGTTGACAAACCAGTTCATCATACGCAGTGCTTGAACAGCTGATTTATGAAACTAAGTACCAAACTTTACACAGATTCCTAAACAATTAAATTTTGAATGGCTCAAGTTGGTATCATGAGAACTTAAGTTACTAACAACTTTAGGCCCAGAAATAATTTCTTTAGTTGCCATTTCTCCATGGTCCCAGGATCCAGTTAGAGGGCTATTTTGTTCAAGCAATTGTTCCCATTAGTCATAGGCCTGTAGCTCCTCGTGAGCATTCTATCCCTGCACTGGAGACTTACTTGTAAGGTCTCCTCGGGCCCTGGTGCTGGAGGTCCCCAGATATGGCTGGAATGAGGGTGAGGTGAGTGAGGCACTTGCCTCAGGCACAAATTAATGCAAATATATCTATCATGAGCAAAATATCCAAATTTTAAATAAGGACCAGAATTAGAATGAGGTGAGTGAGGTGAATCATGCAAAAGCAGGGTTGGATACTATCTTTATTTAAAATTTAAATATTTTGCTCATTATGGATGTTTTGTATTCTGATTTTTAAAAATATTGCATGAAAGTATTATCTTAGCATCCCTTTAAAATTTTCACTTTAGGTAAATCCCTTACTCAACACACCCTGGTCCTGGCTTTTGGTCCAGGTGTGGATTCTTTTGGGTCAGAGTGGAGTCTGAGATCAGCCTTATAACTGGAAGTCCGGACACCTGGGTCTCATCAAGTTCTACTATTAATTACCTGTATATAATTGAGTAAGTTACTTTCCCTTGGTGGGTCTCAGTTTCTCCAAATGCTAAATTATGTGGATAGAATATGATTTTAAGGTACAAACTAATCACAAGATTCTGTAATACTAACCAGAGTTCTGACTGGGGGTTGGGAGACTCCCCTCTTTGAGCCTATCTGTGCTATTCACAGACTCTGTGACCTTGGGCAAGTCACTTCCCAGTTAAGACAGACAGACTTCAGACAGACTTTCTTCTCTCCACTAGCTAGGGTGCAATTGAAATGATCTGCAAGGCTCTTTTGAGTTCTGTATTTCTCTGATCCTTTTTCTGTTTAAATGTAAACAAGAATATCCAAACACCATAAAGTACTGGCAACTAGGCACCAGTTACAAGCACCTATATTTTATCAAAGGGACTTTCTCAAGAGCAAAGTTAGTTATTTGGCGAGATGTCAGGAAGCCTTCTCTACAGGGAAAGAGAATTCGGTGTCAAACAGGCAATATCTAAGTATTGTTTAATTTTGAAACACCCTCATCAGAAACTTGAGTTAGTGTGTTTTGCTGTTGAAGACGAAAGTATGGATCAGGGTATTGTATTTTTCATTGACATGTTGACATTTCATCCAGTGATGTGGAGAGGGCCCTCATGGAAGCTCAGTGAGTGTAACCTTGAGAAAGGCTCATGACTTCTGTGGAATTCTTTTTCCACAGAAAATGACAGGGACAACAAGACCTGCTCGTGGGGTTGCTGCAGAAATCAAGTAAGGTCTGAGTATAGGTGAAAGTGCAGTTTAAGCTAAAGAGTTCACATAAGTTATGAAATTTCATTCAAAATTACCAGAGGGCAATTTGAAAATGCATATCAAAGATGTTTAAAATGACTCAGTAATTCAACCTCCAGGTATTATGTCTGGGGAACTAATAAAGAATATAGACAAAGATGTAGTTGCTGTGTATTTATTGCAGCACCTTTATAATGGAAACAAACTAGCAAAAATGAGCTTTCTGGAATAATAATAGAAGATTGGTTGAGCATGTTGTAATAGCTCCATTTGGTGGAATGTGTTGAAAATGACTTCGTAGAAGCATATTTATTGACATACATAGATGCTCAGAACATATTGTTGAGTGAAAATTACAAAGTAGTATATATAGTGTAGGCTGATTTTTGTAAAAATAGGCATGGGTTGCCTATCTCTGGGTGGTGATATGATAAGCTTTATTCCCCCCCCGCCTTTTTTTTGGTTTTATCTAAGTTTTCTGATTTTTCTACAATAAATATATATGACATAAAATTTTTAAAGTTTGTCTTGAAAACAGAGATACATTCAAGAGATTGTTCTTCTGAAAATAGTGTTGATCACATGTTAAAAAAATTAATAAATATCAGAGGTTTTTATGATTTTTTTTTTTTAGGAAATGTTATAGTGTGGGATCTTGACCTAGAAAATTATATTCATTTTGCCCAAATTTTCCTGCTGTTTATTCTTTTCTGAGTCCTCTGCATATACTTATTCACTGATTCATTCATTCATCTTCCAACACATGTTGAACACTTATCGTGTCCTGGACAGTAGGCTAAATACTACAATCAGTGCTGCAATATGGTTGCATAATGATTGATTGGCCCCCTTGTTCTATTCTGTCTCAATGTCCTCAACAGAAACTTCAACCATCTCTAGAGCTCCTAGCTTTGGCATCCTCATTCATTCCACTCCATATCCATTGTGTCATAGTTGCTGCTGATGATTACCTCTAGCTCCCCAACACCCTCTCCTCCCTAATGCCACTCCCATCAACTTCCTGATTTAATTCCCTCCTCTTTACTTTCACAACCATATCTTGATGCAAGCACTGTACATTTCCTTCTCCAGGTCATCTAATCTAGCAACCTCCAAGCTTTTTGTGATTAGACGTACATCCTTAACCGTAACGTTTTTGACCACCCAAATGCAATGTATATATTTATAAATCATATGTGCTGCTTTCAATCCATTTAGTAAGAGTATTCATTTCTTTATGATTTTTTGAAACAATATAAACAGATATGATATTTTCTTCCCATGCTCCAGTGGATCATCTTGTAAACTCCCTGGAATGTTTGGAGACCTTTGCTCTACCTATAGTTCTAAACAGGACACAGAGAGTGACCTTCTTATGTTTTTATTTGTTATGAACTTTGGTTTACACTGGCCTCATATTAACCCAAAATGCCTGATCCCTGGATTCAAGGGCTATTACTCATTACATCCCTCCAAAGAGGTCTTAGCTGGTTTTAAGCTGAAGTTGTTACACTGGGGTTTCCCAAGGTGTGTTTTATGTGAAGAGTCCTGCAGTTGAATAAGGTTGAGGAACCCTGCCAACTTCAGCCCTGTTGGAGTCCACTTGCAAATGACCACACTGAAGGTTCTGAGAAAGCCCTAGTAAAGAGGGAAAAGGAGCATTTTCTAGGCTGACTCGACCCTTTATTGTGTAACATTTATACACACACCTTGAAACTACTGTTAGCATAAGATTCTTTGGGAAATACTAAGCTACACAGCTTACTGACTTCTGCCTACATCACCATGTATATATTTGCCATCACCAAGAATGGCTTCCTACTTCTTATGTCTCTTCCTCACTAGGATCCATGTTCATCCCTTAATGAAATCATCCCAGATGGACCATGACAAGCCACAAAACTTTATTATTATTTAAGAAATCACCTGGTCTTTCATGGACAGCCCTGTATAACAATCAGTTGTATGTTAGTCTTTTAAACGTACAGATTGTATATGTTATTTCTCTGCTCAAAATCCTTCAATGGTTTCCCAAAACATGCAGAAGAAAATGCAGCCTCCCTAGAGCCCCATGATCTGCCCCATCTGCTTCTCCAACCTAATTTTCATCCCCTTACATCTTTCCAGTCACACTGGCTTTCCCTCAACTGTGCCAGCTTACTCTTGTTTTGGGATCTTTGCACTTGCTCTCCCTTTCACCTGGGATGCTCTCAGTCCAGAACCCATATGAATCACTCCCTCTCTTTGCTTAGGATTCTCTCACAGATCACCTTCACAGTGAGGTCATCCTGGACCTATGCACCTCAAGCCCCACTCCCCCCATTGGCTACTTTCTGACCCCATGCTCTGCTGCTTTTTCTCCATAGCCTTACCACTACCTCCCTTATGCCATACAATCATTAGTTTATTTATTTCTTGTCTTTATCTCCTACAAGAATGTAAGGCCCAAAAGGGAAGGGAATTTGGTTGCCTTCTTCATCACTCTATCCCCAGAGCGTGGAAGAATGGTTGGCACATAGTAGGAGTTCAAGAAATATTTGTGGAATAAGTGAATAAATAAAAATGCTTAGTCAATGTTAAAATTCTGGTTGTTTGCATGATTTAGTGAAATAACTGGGCCTCTATTTATGTTTCTTCCATAGGGCTGTTTTAATAAATGGGACTGCCTGTTTATTTTTATTATTATACTCAGCTCAGTAACCCAACTCCTAGACTATAAATTTGAGAAGAAGGGAATAGTATTTTATTTATCATTCCATAGCCCACTGACACAAGCACAGGACCTTAAGAATAAAAGGCACTGGAAACTTGATTCCTTCTAGTTCTGATTAGCACAACTTGCTAAAACTTTGAGATACATAGCTTTCTTTAGAGTATTTCAGTTTGACAGTAATGAAAGCTTTATTATGTTTTTTATTATTTTTCAAGGCAAAATGCAATTTTAACCTTCAGCATGCCAACTTTGTTCTGTATGAAGAATCTATACAGTCTCAATGGCTCCTAAATACAGTGGTAGATGTTCTTTGTTGTTGTTTGTATTGAATTTTAGGCATTTTCTGATTCGCAGACAGTGGGACAAAGGTACTGAGGCTGGAAAACCTTGGACTACACAATTCACCTGACTTCCTTCGAAAAAAAAAGGAGATGAGAGGCCTTAATAAACATTGAGTTGAATTCGTTGGTAAATAGAAATGTGCCCAGTTCTAATATTCATTTCTGGTATGACAATGGACAAGTCACTTGACCACTTTTGCAAAATGGGTATAATGATAGTACTTGCTGCATATGGCTATTATGAAAATTAAATGAACAATGCATTTAAGGTGTTGGGCACATAGGTACTATTCTTTCATTTTATTGTTTTTCCTGCACTGACTCCATTGCCTAGCACATAATAAGGATGGAGAAAATGTTAGCTAATATAATTATTAACTCAGATACCTCCTTTTTCCTAAAGTTTGCAAACTGATCCTTTACCAATCAATCGATGCATATTTTCAGAGGTATTTCCTGTATTTGGCACTGTACAAGGCATTGTAAGAGGGTATGTACACATATGAGATATGTACTTGAGATGATTGTAAGTCAGGGAGAAAGCATAAATGTATAATAATATCATTTGAAAACTGGGAAGACTTGAAAATGGACTGTAAATGATGAGACGCCTGGATAAATTATGCTCTGAAGGATAAATACTCCCTGACATACAGGGAGAGGAAAGGGCTCTCCAACGATGGAGAACACAGAGAGGAAAGGGGCAAGATCCAAAAGGGAGAGGTGTGGTGACAAAGGAAAGGGGATTGATAGCCAGGAGGATAGTGAGACTTTCAAGGAGAGATAAAGCCAGGGAGGCAGTATGGGAAGAATCATGGGTCTTGGTGACTATGAATGAGTAAAGTAGAGGCAAAGGAAGAAGACGGACTATCAGGTTTTCAGCTTGGGCTACCAGAAGGGGTGGTGCTGTCTGTAACTAGATGGGGGTCCAAGAGGAGGAGTGAGTGTAGGGTAGAAGAGGAAGTAAATGGCACTGTGAAGAGGGAGAGTAGCTCTGAGATTAAGTTCCTGGGGAAGGTTGGAAGGAATGAGGAAATGTAGGATTTGGCTTAAGGAAAAAAAGAAATGTTTCCCAGATATTGGAGGAGGGATGGGGAGAGGGTAATACTAGTGATTAAATCAGATGTGCATAAAAGTACATTGATAATAGGTATCATGTAACATGCCCTTGTCAAGTATCATCTCATTTAATGCTCATGGTGGTTCTATGAGACAAATTCTTTGAGGCTTACATAAAGGCCAAGTAATAAAGGTTGCTTGTCCAGGGTCACACAAAACCTAAGAGCAGAGACCAGATTTAGATTCAGAGTCAGACTCTAGAATCCACTCCCCAAACCTTTTGCTGCCGGTTGTCCAAGGACAGGGAGGGCTGTGATGCATGCAGGAGTGAGGCTGGGGTTAACTCAGGAATAAGTGATAGGCTGAGAGAAAAACTGGGAAGTGGCGTTGGGGAGAAAGGAGAGGCCAGAGTCCTGCGGGGTGAGTTGAGGATTGAAGGAAAGAAGTTGTCCAGAAAAATCACTGTGGGAAAATATGTTGGGTAGAAAAATGAGAAGGAAAAAGGAGGCCTGACTCAGAACAGCATGGGGATCTGTTCACAGTGGGGCAGAGAAAGTCATTTGAGGTGAAGCCTGGAGACACACAGAAGGCTTTCGTCCTCATCACCAGGGCAGCCTTTTAGAGTTCAGGGAAGGAGTTTCCAGTCTCTCTCCTATAGGCTGAATATCGCTCTTTCCTGAGTGGGTAACTCTGAGATCTGGATCTGCTTAGGGTGCAGTGAAGTTGTGGCTCTCTGTGGGTCTGAGAGGCAGAACAGACCAAGATTCAAACTCAGCTCCTCCACCACCGGCTGTAGAGCCAGGGGCCAGGAATCCTTGTGCCTCGGTTTCCGTAGCTACCTAGCACCCACTTCAGAAGAGTGTTGATTGACAGACTCCAGGTCTATCCACCTCATTACAAATAACTCAGTTTCATTTCTTTTTATGGAAGCTGTGACGAAGTGAGAGGGTGGCATGGACATATATACACTACCAAATGTAGAATGGATAGCTAGTGGGAGGCAGCCGCATAGCATAGGGAGATCAGCTCTGTGCTTTGTGACCACCTAGAGGGGTGGGATGGGAGGGTGGGAGGGAGGGTGACGCAAGAGGGAAGAGATATGGGAACATATGTATATGTATAACTGATTCACTTTGTTGTAAAGCAGAAACTAACACACCATTGTAAAACAGTTATACTCCAATAAAGATGTTAAAAAAAAAAAAAGAAGAGTGTTGTTAGAATTAAGTAAAGTTTCTAACATAGGCTGTTGCAACTTCCCTAATGTATACATTACATCCTGAGAACTCTAAATGGCTATACCAAATAAAGGGAAAAAAAGATTCAAACCATGGCTATTGGTTGGTTATTGGTTTAAAGAGAATTATGTTCCAAAAACTCTATATAAGCTATTGAACTTTAGGCATTATGTAAATATCATATATCACTATTATTACTTGCTGTAAGCCAAGTAATGATTTTTTTTCTAGACCCAGCTCATTAGGTTAGCCTTTTGCTTGTCCTTTTGCCATCTCTCTCATTCTGTTATTCACTTTTCACTGAATGACACTAGTTTACACAAAGTACTTTTCACTTATATTATCTCATTTCATTTTTAAAGCAAACCTATCAAGTAGATGCATTTATTACTCCCATCTTATAGATGAGGAAGATTGAGGCCCACATACAGAAGGTGATTTCCTCAAGGCCCCATGAATTTTCTACCTCCAAAATCTTTTTTTTTTTAATGTGAAAACTACTCTGCCAACACCCCTCAAAAAACAGCTGTGTTGATAAAGTAAGAGAGGTGATTATGCCTTGACCACATAAAAAGTGCTATAGTAGGTTGTGGGGTTTGGGAAGCAAGGATGGAGGACAGAGGAAACCAGGATGACTTGGCTTGGAATCCTGGCTCTGCCTACTTGGGCAAGTCACCTAACCTCTTTGAAATTCCATTTCTAATTACTTATCATCTCTAATCCCTTAGCTTCTGAAAACGTATAATAATCATTTTTACTAATGGAGTTGTTATGAGGATTACAAGGCATAGTGCATCTGAGCATTGATCCTAGCCTAAAATACACTGAGTTAATTATGAATTCCTTCACCTTTTATTTCATACAGTCTCTCGTTGGTCCACAAACCACCTATTTATCTTTAATGCAAGGAGGGCCCCTCCCTTGCCAGCTTGTCATAGATGTAGTAAAATCCCCTAAAGATTTTAGGAGCTTGGTCTAGTGGTTAGAAAGCAGAGCCTGAGTCACAAAGTCTGTTTCCATAGTGAGTCACTTTGTAGCTAGCGTTTTGCCTCAGCAAGAGTCAGCTGGGGAAGAGGGGAGACCCATCAGTGGGGTAGGGGTTAAGGATGGGACTTCTGCTTTCCGTGGAGAGCAGCTCTGTAAAGACCAAGTGGTGTTTCACTGGATGAATTATTTGAGTTTATCATTGCTTCCGTTGTTTACATGTTATCAGCTCCTTTCTTTTTACTCCTCAAAAACTTGCTCTTGGAAACATCAGTTGTACTTGCTGTGTGCCCCTGGCCAGGTCTCTTCCCCTCTCTGTGCCTCATTCTCATCTGTTAAGTGATGGGATTGTGTCTGACATCCTTAAGGTTCATTCTTCTTTGGCGTTCAGACCCTCTGGGATGGGGAATGGAGACTCAGGTGTGTTCTTTCTGTGCCAAGGAAAAGAACATGACATGATCATCACACCCAGCTTTTCCTGGTCCCTGACACATCATCCTGTAATTTTTGACTGGCTCCCAGGGCACCTCATGCCAGACAGTTATTTTCCATCCTCCCTACAGCTCTGCCATTCTCCTGGCATGAGGAAAATGATGCTGGTGCCAGAGAGATTTAGAATTTTCAGGGGGACAAAATACCCCAAGGGCTGCTTGCTTCTTTAAGCCCCCAGTTGATGGCTCAGGAGCCAGAGGGATGCCTTCAACCTGAAACAAAACCATTCATCAGGAGTCTTTTCCCATTTATGGCTGGTTGTTGTGGTTACCAAACAGATGGACATTTATGGAATTGTATTTTCCCCTCTCTCTCAAGTTTTTAATAGTGAGGTGGGGCCATTGTAGGATTAGCTTAGAGCTGTGAGTCACTGGGTACAGGGCATGTTCCTATTTGTCTTAGCATTTTATTATTATTGTTGAAGTGTGTGAGGCCCTGTGGATACTGAGCCCTAGCTCCACCACTTCTTCTCCTCCAGATGGCCTCCGTGTTCCCGTATGCATCACGAGCGTGATGAGGAACAGCTACGTAGACATTCAGTAATGGAAGACACGCCTGTTGAAGTTAGGCCAGAGTTCTGCATACCTGACCAGTTTGCAGGCTTATAATAGTTGAAAAGATTGGAGAATTTTCAGAAAGGGGAAAATGGAGAGAACTTTGAATTGGGGACCAGGAGTTTAAGCTCAATTATTAACCATTATATAAATTTGGGTCAATGATTTCACTACTTTAAGAGAGCAGGGTGGTGGGGAGAGATAAAGAAAATAAAGTTCTGCTAGTTTGCCAGAACCAATTAATTGGTAGTTGCTGTCTGATGTGGCATGCTGAGAATTATGGGGCATGATTTGGGCTCCAGGGAAGAAGACCCTCTAGGAAAGTGACAGCACTGGCACTCTGTGTGCAGAGCTGGGTTCAGTTAGCAATGTGTCCACCACTGGCTCTAGGGGCAAGAGTGTCAGGGGGTGTCAGCCATTCAGGTACTAGATGATCTCTAAAGTCCTATTTAGCTCCAAACATTTCATAATTAGAAATTAAAGAAAATAAACTTGTCCCAAATCTGTCACCACTTCAATTTTGTCTGTGGGACTGGATCACCAGGGTATCTAATTGTCACATATAGCTATATTACTGGAAAAGTGAATATCTCTGGGACTTTTGTTACATGCACAGCACACATTAGATCTGAATAAGATTCCAAATAAGAACTATAAGAACTTCAAGTCATCATAAAAGAGATGTCCTCTACAGTTTTCAAGAGGACTGAACATAGGATGGATGAACAGCATGTGCAGTTTTAGAAACAAATGTGTTCCTAATACTTACTGCTTTCATATCATAAACTTCAAAACACAACCTCCCCACCTCCCTTTCCCGGAAACCCCTTTCAAATCTTGACTCATGTCTGGGGCATGTGTTTAGAAGGCATAAGAAATATTGCCAGTCATAAAGCTGAGGCAGCTTTTTGAGAAGAGTAAACGATGTTTGGATGCAGAGAGGGGTTGCTGGCGTGACAGAAAGTGAGGTAGGAGTCTTTGGTAAACACAAGCTCTAATAAACCAACTAAATTTTTTGGCTGCTAAAAAGCTGAGCTAATCTTCGGCTAAATTAATAGATGTACAATAAGTGTAAAATTTCTCCATACTCTAACCTAGCAGATCTACATATGGGCAATTATACTCATGTTTGAGCATCACGTGATCAGGATGGTGAGATATTTGGAACCACGTGTGATTGTGCACAATAGGAAAGTCAGGGAGAAGAGAACTGGGGAACCAGAGTTTTATTAGGGTTCGTCTGGGTGTCTCCCATCTCAGCTGCCACCGCTCAGCCCCATTTCCTCCTTCTACAGTTGGGATTCCTCCACAGTGACATAGGCGGGGTTTTCTGGGAAAACAGACTCTAAGATGGAGATCTGTTTGGAGAGTTATTCAGAACATCAGCTGTGGAGAAGTGAAGGAAGTGGGGTGGGGTCAAGGGAAAAGTTGGGCTGCAGTGCTTTCACAGCAACGGGCTTAGCCCACCCACCACGTGGGGGTCTGGAGCTGGGAGAGCTCTTCAGAATTGTCCTGGATGGTGGCACAGGAGCCAGGTGTTTCTACTCTATATTAGCCAGTCACTGGATGTGGGCTGTCTGCACCTGGAGAGGGCATAATCATGCTCAAGGCAGTTCCCTTAGCTCAGAGGAAAGACTCAGCTCTGAGCCTCCAGCAAGCAAAACTCATGGCATTTGGGGAGTAAATGCAATGTATCAATCCTGAATCTGGTGGCACATCTGGTGGCCCATCACAGCATCCACTGCAATGAGGCCAAAGACATGGCTACCAGTAGCCCTAGATTTATACTTTCCTAGCCCTATGACTTCAGAGAGAAAAGAGTCTCAATTCTGGCTTTAGTTTTAAAAAGTCTTGGAGAAGACTGGGTTGGCTTGGGTCACCAACTCTGGCCAGACGTTGAGGAATTATGATTGACTGATTTTGAATGTGGTTGACCATTATGGCAAAGTGGATGAAACTGGGCAGCAGAAGAAAGAGTGATAGCACTACTGTGGGGAGCAGCCTGCTTTTGTCACGTTTCCTGTCCTGGGAATGAGGGAGCTCATTGGCTCTGCATAGCATTAGAAGGCAAAAAGAGAGTGAGTTCAGCTCCATGGAAAGTTAATTCTCTTTTAGTAATTAAAAATGCTTTCTAGGGAATTCCCTGGCTGTACAGTGGTTAGGACTCCATGCTTTCACTGCCAAGGGCCCAGGTTCATTCCCTGGTCAGGGAACTAAGATCCCACAAGCCGTGTAGCATAGCCAAAAAAAAAAGCTTTCTGTGGGGAAGAAGCTCCATAACTAGAAACATTCCAGCAAAGGCTATATGCCTCTCTTTCCAGTACTCCGTAGAGAGATTTTGTGTATTTGGATCACATCAGAATTAAATGAAGAACTTTAAAACGATACTGATTGCTGGGCTCTGTTATGAGAAGTTCTGATTCAGTAGGTCCAGGGTGCAGAGTCCATTCCAGGACTTTTGTATGTTTTAAAATCTTCCTATTTGATTCTTATATGCTGCCAGGTTTGGAAATCCCAGAATATGAAGCAGATATTAACAAAACTGCTCTGTTGAATTGTTTGAAGCACCAGAGGGAAGTATAGGAGGCAGGTAGAGACAAAGGAACTGAGTTTGCTTGTCCACCCTGTCACCCCGTTCTCATAAAGGTGATATCTAAGTCATCTATGTGGGACAGAATTTAAAATCCACTAGACTAAAATTTTAGACTATCTTCTAGCTGTAAAAACTCATTGACCCCATGGATATTCCAGGTAAAATAAAGCAATAACTCTGCTCATTGTTCTTTACTGTTTCAGATTATTTTGGGCATTTCTGAACTGAGACTTACTTGGTGAAAAGAGGTTTATTAGATCTGTCTTATTTGTAAATGTTTCCTCAGACTTGCATAAGGCACAACTAATTGTGGGCCCAGGAGTAAAGAAAGAAAAGCAAGTTACCTTTGGAAACTTTAGAGTTATGACCGGTCTCTTCTGATTCAGCAGAGGAGATAATTTGGGAGTGACCGAAGATATTTTTCCTTCTTTAAAAAAAGTGCATGCTTGCATAACACTAAGAGGCAGTTAAAAAAAAAACTCTTTTGAAACTATTAAGCTGTTAACCCCTTGTCTTTGATATCTTCCTGTCATTATCAAGGTGCAGAGATTTTATGCAGCTCTATGTGGGTTTATGCAATCTATTGTTTTATTTTTTCCACTTGGCATTATTTTACATATGCATCTTTATGGCTCTTGTAGTTCTTTCTTTTATGGCTACGTAGTATTTCATTGCCTTAATGTGCCATGGTAGACTTTATCTTACTCTAATTTGGGGTGTTTGGGTAGTTTTCATTTTGTCACAGTGCATTGCATTGCCATGTACCATCTGGTACCCGTCCTCACCTGTAACTGCCCCACTTCCAGAATTCCTAACTTTGAAGCTCCTTTCCCTGACTACAGATTCTCTCTGGTCACTCTTGTCATGTAAGGTTTTTAGCTTTAGTACATAAGGATTGCTCAAGAAATATCAGCTATTATGATAATGACTGTGATGATAATCATGGTTATTGAATTCAGGGTCAGTGTCTTACTCATTGTTACCCAATTCACTACCCAAGAGTGTCTGACCCACAGACATCATCCCATCCCAAAGTTATTTGCTCAACGAATGGATTATTTTAATATTAATTATTTTCATCAAATGTTCTTTCTCATGTTAAATAATAATCCATTTTACCTTTTTTAATATAAAAATATCACACTGAATTTCTGGAGGACAGAAAACATATCTTATTTTTCCTTTTATTCCCAATACCAGTCTGATTTCTGTCAAAGTTTGATAGAGAATTTTATCAAAACTCCTTTTAATGGTTTCTGCTTTCCTTTACTGTGTTAGTAGTTTTCTTTGAATTTTTCCAGTTTTGTTATGATAAGATAAACTATATTTAATCACAGAGAATGAGAATAATTTTCTTACTATATGGATGAATTCTATTTGCACAGATTCAGTTTCGAATAGTCTCATAATAAAACGAATTGCTTATAACAATTTTCTTGTTATTTATGAACAGGGAGTTTTCTAAATGAAAATTTGAAAGAAAAATTTCCTGTAGCACCAATTATCTTTTTGTAATAACATTAACAGTTCTGTAAAAAATTTTCCAATTTTCTCTTGGTTTTTTTAGTAAGTTTACACCTCTTTATTTCTTTCTGGTCACTTTTGGTCATTTTTAGTTTTGTAAAGGCTCAATCATGTCACTGTAAATTCAAATATATTAGCATGATACTGTGAATAATACAGTAACTTCTTAAGGCACTTTTCCCTTAATAATTAAGGAAATAAGTAAAGTAGTAATGCATGCATACATTTAAAAAATTCAAGATATAGTTTTTAATGAAAAATAACAATTCTCTGCCCTACATATTCATATCTTAGCTCCAATTCCCAGAGCCAACCACTTTCAACTCTTCTAACTGTAACCTCTATTATCTACTTCAGTATTTCTGCATAACCTACTTATGCTGCCATTAGTTTTTCAGGTAATCTACATGTGTCTTAGTTCTGCTCTATTCTCACTCTCAGAAATCCTGGGACCCCAGTTCCTGGGTGGTTGGTTCTACAGCTGCCCCCTCCTTCCAAGATTTTGTGGGCATCCCATGTTGGAGACTGTCTTCTCTTCTTTTTGTCCTTGTTGACTTACTACTTTAAAAAAATATCTTGTCCTGTCTATTTAGTCTGTGTCAAGAGGACATAGAGATAAAGCATATTACCACTTGTCATGCTTAACTACTAATCTCTAATAACTTTTTAATGAATTCAGTTAATTAATAAATTAATTAATCATGATAAATAAACTAATCTCAATGCTCAAAATTCAGAAGGTATAAAAAGTTTTAGAGTGAAAACACTCCTTTTACCTTGGCCGCTGGCCGACCAGTTCTCTGCAACTAATGTCAGTGGTTTCTTGGACAGCCTTCCAGAGATACATTATGCATGTATGTGCAAATATATGCATGTTATTTAGTCCCTCTATACACAGAATTCTGCACACTGCTTTGTTCCCCTCACTTAGCAATACGTCTTGGAGAACGTTTTTTATCTTTATATGAAGAGTTTATTTTTTAGTGGCTACATAATATACCATGATTTATTTAAGCAGGTCCCTGTTAATGTTCACTCATATATTTTCTAATATTTTGCTCTCATGACCAGTGCTGCAGTAATTAACCTTGTTTTTTGTCATTTTGTAAGTCTGTTAATTGATTTGTAGGATAAATTCCCAGAAGTGCAGTTGCTGGGTCAAAAGTACACCCATTTGTCATTTTGTTAGAGTCTGTTAAATTACCCTCCAGATAAGTTGTATAACTCACATTGTTCATTTCGGCAAAGTTTTAACGTGTATTTTTCTCATTATGAGTAACGTGGATCATCTTTTCATATAATCAAGAGCCACTTGAATTTCCTTTTCTGTGAATATTTCATCTATTCTTTGCCCACTTTTGTAATGAGTGTTGTTCTTTATCATTTTTCAGAGGCTCTTTATATGTTAAGGAAACAACATGTGGTTGATCATATGAGTTGCATTTTTCCCAACGTGTCATTTGTCTTTTAATTTTACTCATAGCTTGTTTTGCTGTGTAGACATTTTAAATTTTTATGTAGTCAAATTAATCAAACATCAAACCACAGAGGATTTTTTACAGGCCTTGAAACCCAGTGGAATTTGCCCCTTGGGTTTCAGACTCACTCGGGACCAGAGACCACTTTATTCCTTCCCATTTCCCCCAGTGGGAATGGGAATGTCTATCCTATGCCCATCCCTGCATTTTGGAAGAAGATAACCTATGTTCTAGTTTCACAAGACCACAGATAGAGAGAAATTTTGTCCCTGGATGGATGAAACCCAGAATCTCATTCAGGCTTGATTTGAGTAATTTAGATCATGAGATTTGGGACTTTTTGAATTGATGATATTTGGATGAGATTTGAGACTTAGAGTTGATGCTGGAATTGATTAAGACTTTAGGTGACGTTGGGGTGGAATGAATGTATCTTGCATGTGTGATGCACATGAAATTTGAGGGGCCAGAGGATAGACTGTGGTGGGCTGAACAGTGTCTCCCCCAAATTCATGTCCACCTGCAACCTCAGAATATGACCTTATTTGGAATAAAGATCTTTTAGGATGTAATTAAGGTGAGGGTTGAAATGAGATCACACTGGATTAAGGTAAGCCCAAAATCCAATGAGAGTTTACTTGTAAGAGACAGAAAAGGAGACACAGAGACACAGAGAAGAAAGTGATGTGAAGATGGAGGGAGAACTTGGAGTGATGCATTTATAAGTCATGGGACACCACAGATTGCTGACAGTCACCAGCAGCTAGGAAAGAGGTGTGAAACACTGCCCTTAGACCCCAGAAGAAATCAACCCTGCCAACACCTTGATATTTTAGACATCTGGCCTCCTGAACTGTGAGAGAATAAAGTTCTGTTACTTTAAGCCACCCAGTTTGTGGTAACTTGTTATGACAGCCCAAGGAAATGAATAAACACTAACCTGGAGTATAGGAAAAGGCAGAGCTGGCAGTGTATGGGAACACTGAGGGATGATGGTTAAAATCATGGCAATTTATAGGCTCACTCATTTGACAAATATTTACCCTCCGAAACATCTGAACTCCTCTTGGTGCATGTCTTGTATATACTGGGATGAATCAGATATATCTATTACAATATGCTCACATTCTGGGATGCCTAGGTTGAGAAGGGCAAAAAGATGAGATGGTGAATCTTAGGAAATACCATAAGTAGAGCAAGCCTGAGGGAAGAGTTGAGGAAGGAAACAGAGAAGTGGTTGGGGACACAGATGGAAGACTGTGAAGGAGCTTTATCACTGAGGTCATGAGGGGAATGGTTGGTGGTGGAAACTGCTGAGGGGGTCATTTGAGTTGGGAAAGCCTTTTGGATTAGACCGTTGAGGTCACAGATGACTTATAAGAATGGTGAGAGCCTTGAGAATCAGAGTTAATGTGTTAAGGTGCCATTTTTTCAGAATCTCAGAACTAATATCTTCCTCACAGGTTGTCTTTTATTATCTGTTAATTCATCCCCCTCAAAACATGGGCCAATAATACTGCACCAGGTACAGGTGTACAATGAGGAACAAGAGGGCATGGTCCCTGCCCTCTTGGAACTTAAAGTGCATTGAAAGAAACAATATTAACCGATAAAATTATGGAAAGTATTATTTTATTTCACCTGCAACAAGTGTTATGAAGGAAAGTGCATTGGGAACATATGAAAGGCCAATCTTACCTAATTTTCTGGGGGAACTGAATGAAGTAGCTTGTCATGAGAGTATGTGGCATATCTTATGCTTAATATGTACCAACTGATACTAAAAGAAGTCTAACTTTTTGCTTTAAAGCTGAAGAAACTTAGGCCCAGAAAAGTTCAATGACTTGCAGTGTGTTGTTAGAAAAGCCAGGATTATAATTTAAATCTTAGTCCTCTTTCATATTCTTCTCTAAACTATACTAACTCCCATAACCACACAAACACATGCACACGCAAGTACGAATCTCTGTCTATATCTATATCCACATGTATATCTATGTCTTTGTATACACATATATGATCTATCACTTATATTATTAAAAAGTATATTTTATGAAATATGAGTCAATTTAAATTTTGAATTGCACCCATACCTGAAGAAAACATTGTATATAATCCTGTCTCTTTACCTATATTGTCATTGGCCACCCAGGTTCTTTCTAGAAATGGGTGAGTTATACATCATTAATTATGGAGTAGTTATTTTATCTGTGGCCTGGGGATTCTCAGCTCCTGAGCCTTTAGGAAATACTCTAGTGATGCTATTACCTTTGTTGGGGGTATCTGTGTCACAGGCTTCCCTGCAGGGATGGAGAGGATTTTCATGGTGAGAAAGTTTTATTTACTTGCACAGCCCTCACCCCTGGCGACTCTCATGGCTCCACTGCCAGGATGTCAGTTGTGACGCTCTCTGCAGGCCAGCCAGGGGCTCCTCATACTCAGTGAAGGGTTCTGCTCTCTAGCATTTACAGCCTCTCCTCTGAGTTGGGGGCCACTCAGGAAATCCATGTTTACATGTACAGACAGTGCCTTCTCTTCACTGTAATGCTGTTCTGGAAAAAGCAGTTGAAAAGCAGATTGCCAAACGGCGGGTTTAATTTTCCCAATAATGTTATAATTGGTTCTTTGTTGGTAACCAAGGATTCTGCATCAAACCAGTCAAGAGGAGGACCAAAAGTAGGTCTGAGAAGCAAAGGTACAGCTATCAACCACCACTAATATTTGAGGTTAATACGTTATGCTTACTTCCAAATCTGGAAAAACAATCATAAATAGATTGTGTCCATTGATTATTGCGAGGGGCATCTTATGCAGTAAATAATACGTGCAGGACATGAAATTTAACCTATGTCATTAGGCTGACAATATTTTTCTTACTGTGGAAAGGGAGAAAGCAAATGAATTTTGGGACCAGGTGCATTGAGTGTGAATCTTGGCTTTATTACTTCTAGCTAGATCACTTGGGAAAGTTAAATAATCTCTTCTGAGACTTTTTTTCTTCCTCTGTAAACTGGGAATGATTTCTACACTAAGGGCATATTATGAAGATTTAAAGAAAGTAAAGAATGTAAAATACCTAGCACAGTGCCTAAGTATTGTTGACATTCAACAAATACTAATTTTCTTAACTCTGCATTTTCCCTTAATTTTTCAAATGTAGAATGTCTGGAGGATGGTTTGAATGAGTCAGATCTCTGACAAAAACTACTTTGATAATTTTGAATGTCTTGTGGGAAAATTTGTTTTTTTTTGTTCTTTTTTTTTTTTTGCGGTTCGTGGGCCTCTCAACGGCTCCGGACGCGCAGGCTCAGAGGCCATGGTTCACGGGCCTAGCCGCTCCGCGGCATGTGGGATCTTCCCAGACCGGGTCACGAACCCGTGTCCCCTGCATTGGCAGGCGGACTCTCAACCACTGCGCCACCAGGGAAGCCCGAAAAATATTTTTTAAAGTACTAAGGCAGTTGTTTTTCTTTATCTCAAGTTACCCCTAACAGTTTCTACAGTTTTTATAGCCCATGGTTAAATAATACATAATCTGATAGGAAAACACTGTTGATTTGCAAAAAGAAAAAAAAAAAATGAGGGCTTCCCTGGTGGCGCAGTGGTTGAGAGTCCGCCTGCCGATGCAGGGGACACAGGCTCGTGACCCGGTCCGGGAAGATCCCCACATGCCGCGGAGCGGCTGGGCCAGTGAGCCATGGCCGCTGAGCCTGCGCGTCTGGAGCCTGTGCTCCGCGACGGGAGAGGCCACAACAGTAAGAGGCCCGCGTACCGCAAAAAAAAAAAAAAAAAAAAAAAAAAAGTCCTAAGTTAAAAAAAAAAAATTAACTAAACTTCTGAAAAAAGTTTTTTGGAGGGGAGGAGCATTTAGAAAGAAAATTAAATTCTGTTAGAAAAATAAGGAATTCCCTGGTGGTCCAGTGGTTAAGACTCCAAGCTTTCACTGCAAGGGGTACGTGTTTGATCCCTGGTCGGGGAACTAAGATCCCACATGCTGCACAGTGTGGCCAAAAAAAAAAAAAAAAAAAAAATCCATTCCTGGTCATTTGATTTCTTGAGTATAATTTTTATACCTGCTCCAAGCATAGGACTTCATTCCTCCTAAGCTGATCAGCAAGAGGAGGATATCCAAACCCTTCATGAGTATAGTGCATAGCATCTTTTAGGATGAATGCCTGTTTACTTGCCTGTCTCCCCCACTAACACGAAGGAACCTGAGGCTATAACTGTATGCTGTTCACTTTCCCCAGTTTGGATAGGACTTGGCATATGGCAGGTGCTCAGTAAATATTTGTAGAATCATTTAATGTCACTGGCTTTATTGCTGACACATGAGATGTGCCTTTTTAAAAATAACTGGTAGGAATCTTTTGCATGACCAAACTGTACACAAATGCATCTATAAACAAATATATTAAAATTGAACCAAAGTCTCATATTAGGAAGGCTGAATTGAATGGAGCAAAGTGACCATCTTGTGTAAGCAATGAAGTTCCTAGAAATAACAGTGCTTTTTACAGAACAAGATTGCATATTACTATGTTAAATTTAAAATTAAAAAAAGCATTCAAGCTGTGCTAAATCAGATGTCATCTTATACTTGGTTCTAGTATAGACCAGAATTGTAGGAACAACAAGTATAAAATAACTAATAAAATTCAGAAAGTTCTGTTTACTAAATATAAGTACTTTGCAAAGTACAGTAGGCAAACTAGTGGTGGAATATGGATAATTTTAGAGGCACATAGATAAACATCTTAATAGTTATTTGTGTGTTTTAATGGGTATTAGAAAAAAATATGACCAGCACAAAAGCCCCATGATATCACAAATCTTACTGCTTTGGGTGAAGCTAAAGTAGATATCTGAGTATAAGAGGTATGTTGATTTGAAGAACAATGTGAAGTCAAGAGCAGCACAGGAGGTAAAGTTTTGGCAGAAAGCACAAAGGAAGCACTGAGATCACAGAAGTTTGGCATGCCCAACATTAACTGTTTTTATTAAAAAAAAATTCAATTATTTCCCAGTTGGTTTGTTTTGAAGTGGATTAGACAGAGTGGATGGATTGCCTGCTTTGTAGTTTCCTGGTTCTCATCAGGGGGTAATTTCCCCTGATGGAGCAAGTCAGGGGGCTAGAATCCTCATCTCTTACATGCAGAGGTTGGACTGAGCCAACAGTTTCGAGACTATATTCCTTAAAACTAGGGTTCCATACTTCCTGATTTGCCCAGGGCAGTCTCAGTTTACATCGGTTGTCACAGCATAGTTATTAATGGGGTCTCTTTTCATGCTCAAGTGTCCCGGTTTGGCAATATATCATACAGCCCCTTTACTTGGAGCCAACTCAAAGCACTCCAAGCAGTGGGTACAGGGCTGGGCATTAAGGAACATGAGCAGGCATTGCTCAGGAGCCCCTGTTTCACATGGAGCAGTTATACTTTTATATGGTAGGGTTTTGCATAAGATCTCATTTGGGGGACAAAAAGAGGATTATAAAGATAACAAAAACAAAAACTAAAACTGCTTCACAAAATGAACTTCAAGTTCCTTTCTCCCTCCAGCTCAGTTTGACTGAATTCAGTGTATTCAGTCCCTGTGGGGCGGTCTGGAGATCTGAAAGTGAATGAGAGTGCAGTGATTTACATCACTGTGTGCAAAGTCTCAGGAAACAGCAAGCTAACTTTCCAGTCCACTGTCAAGGAGGAGAAATAGCAGAGCATTGTAGTGTTGGCTTTTCTCTCCTAATCGCACTTCTTTTGATTCTAGGCGTCGCCAGCACCAATAGACTGAAGACGTCTGCAGAACACCAGGGTTCTTCCTTCACAGTTAAAACTCAGGTAACATGGCTTTGTGATATTAAGATAATCTTAATCTCAGGACTTCTTTGATATTTCACATCTCTTTTTAAACATCAATATATAAAGCTGTATTTCATAGGCCACAGGGGATAAAAATAGGGTCATGACAACACAAGACAATGTGTCTCTGGCTCTGCCTCTCTGTCCTCTCTATGGAAATATCAGTTGCTGTCAATTTTTTCTGTACAGTTTTAGGAGTCCCCAAGAGGTGTCTCCCATGTAATTCAGAGAATGGCTCTCCAATTGGCCAAATGGGGTCTGCCGTTTCTCTTGTTGTGTTGATGTCTGGTTGCTACTGTCCCTGCTGGTGGCAGTTATGCTACCAAGAGGGCCGGGGTGGAAAGAGCATCAGCATATGATATCAGATTCTGCTCACACATAGTCATCATACACAAGTACAGAACTTGGACTCTGACTTCAGGTTGCCTAGAACAAAATCCTAGCTTTGCCACTTGGTAGTTATCCAACTTCTCAGACATCAGTTTCCATGGGGGAAACAATGACACCTGCTTGACTGGGCTGTTTAAAAGAGACGATTGTATAGAGTTTAGTACTTTGCCTTCATTAAATGTTAGTTATTTCTCTTATTACTACTATTGTTTTGAATCACTCCCTCCACCCTTCTCTGGACCACTTCTCAGAATACTTTTTAGTGGCTCATGTAAATACGTTTCTGACAGACCTGTCGCGTAGTTCTTTCCCTTGAATCCTAAAGAAAACACAGCTTAGGCTTAAGCTGTGTGTCTGCAAATAATTGATTAAATTACAATCATTTAGAAGTTGAGCTAAGTATTTAAAAAGGTACTTTATTACATTTATTATATAAGTTAGCTTATTTGTTTATATTATTAAACAAATGATACAAGCACATGATATATTTAGGCAATACAAAAACATTTCCAATGCAAAATGTACCTCCTCCTCTCTCTACGTCCTCAGCCTCACTGCCTTGAGGCAACTGACTTCAGCAGTTTCTTGCATGTTCTCCCAGAAGTTTTTTTTTTGTTTGTTTGTTTTTGTTTTGTTTTTTTTTTTTTGTGTGTGTGTGTGTGTGTGTGTGTGTGTGGTATGCGGGCCTCCCTCTGCTGTGGCCCCTCCCGTTGCGGAGCACAGGCTCCGGACGCGCAGGCCCAGCGGCCATGGCTCACGGTCCCAGCCGCTCCGCGGCATGTGGGATCCTCCCAGACCGGGGCGCGAACCCGGTTCCCCTGCATCGGCAGGCGGACGCGCAACCCCTGCGCCACCAGGGAAGCCCTCTCCCAGAAGTTTTTATGCACATACGCTGATGTACATGTGTAATTGGAACAGATCTGGGTTTGCTCCATGATTTTAGTGTAATAAATGTCTCAGTTGCCAAGTATGAAGATTGATAGTAAATGAAATCTGTCATGCATGAGGGATTTGCCTTCCTTAGGGTAGTAGTGTAAGACTCTTGGGAGGTTAAAGGCTATGGGAAGTGAGGAAGGCTGGGTCCTAATAACAGTGCAGGTGCCCACCATTATGACTCCTGCTGTGGCTGCTCCATGCTGCTGGCCATTACTGGTCCTCCAGATGGGCTCGGAGGTGGCTGTCATACCCTTTCTCTGCACTGAGCCAGGCTTAGCTACAGAGACCCTCCTTGCTTCTCTCAGGAACACATGGCTTAGGGTCTATGATCCATAGACATTTAGCAGTCAGTATTCCAGAAAGTTATGTGTAAAAACTTCTGAACCGCTACAATATTACTTAATCTCAGACAAGCTATCTCTCAGTTGGAGCTTTCCTTCTCTTTAATGCAAAGCCTGAGCTTCCATCCCTTCTGGAAACACTCAGAAGTATCCCCTACATGCCTAGAAAGGGCTGGTGGGATTTGTCTTCCCTAATCCAACAACTTTTGATTTTGGCTGTAAAACCAAGAGCTACTGACAATCCTGTAGAGCAAGAGTGCTGTAAAAGCCTGTCCGTGAGAAGAAAGATGTATTAGGAGCAAGGAATACAAACACAGAGAGATTTATTCCCTTCCAGTAGTTTACTGTCTAGAGTAGAAGAAAGACAAATGAAAGATTTTAAACAGTGTGCTAAGCATCAGCGTAAAAGGATGCACAGATAAAATGAATCAGTGTAGATCTCTAAATTAGATTTGGGGAACATCCTGGAAGCTTCGTGGAAGAAGTGATGCATAGGTGCAAAATTTTTAAAACATCGTTTAAAAATAAGGCATTTTGTGTAGCATGAAATGTTCAGACATCAGTTATATAAACTTGAGCTGGAATTCTGGGCTCTACCATTTGTCAGTTGTATGACACTGGGCAGGTGATATACACATTCTTTTAAAGTTTTGTTTCATCATCTATAAAATAGTGATGAAAATAGTACTGACTTCATTCTGTTATTGTGAAAATTAAATAACATAAAGCACATACAGTTCTTAATCTAGTGTCTGGAACATATTTACTATTCAGTAAATAACTATTCGTTATCACTTTTATTGTTATTATTTCACACATTAATCAGTATGTGATCTAATCAGATTTTCTAAATATTTGGCCTTCTCTGTATTTTCAGAAATATTACAGAAAGGCTTCATTCTTTTATCAGAGGAGATTTTGGGGTAGAGGTCACAAAATGCACTTGGGTGTATGAGGAATCTACGCGAAGGTGCCAGAGAGGAGGCTGTGTGGGACCCTGGGTGAATGCCAATCAATCGGGATTTTAATCTGGAAACCTCCCTGTAATTTGGAAATGACTCTGGAAGCCAAGGTGGGAAGGGGTGGGGCTGCTCTGGGATTTCAGCATCCCTAACTACTTCAAATCCCTTCCCAGCTTGAGTGCATTGCAACATCAACAATGAGGCAGGCGCCTACCCCACCTTCTCTGGACTATCTTCTCCATCTCCAGAAAAACACAAACAGAATGGAAGGAAGGAAAAGGCACAATGGGCAAAACATTAGGAAACACTTTCCTTTTAGAGTTTCTGGCAGCGAGCAAGCTTTTCTGTTTTGGGGGTACAGTTATTTGGACATTTAAAATATTATAGGGTCATAGAAGGAAAGCTTTATGGAGATCTGACAAGACCAGTCCATCTATCGATTTTATAGATGAGAAAACTGAGACCCTGACAAGTCCACAGAGGAAATGAAAAGAATCAAAGTTGATGAGATCTGGAATCAATTATCTGAGGGGTTTCTAGAGGGAAATAGCAAAAGGCTGACTGAGGACCAATGGGTGGTAATGTCAGGGGACATGTTTTGTTCAATAAAGAAGGTTAATAACTTTCAAAGCTGCTCAGAGATAAAAAAAAAAAAAGGATACCTTGGGAGGCTAGGCCACCACCTAATAGGAGTGTTTCAATAATTGTAGGGTGGAAGTGGTGAAGAGAGAAGAGGAATAGTGGGTCTGATGATCCTCTAAGAATCCTTTCAACTCTGAGCTTCTAATGTGTTTAAAAGCAGCCAAAGAACGTTAGGATCCTTTTTACTTGGTGATCCAGTAATTTACATTTCAGTAAATTCATTACATTTCAGGTACTTTCAGTAGATACAAATAAACTTACCTGTATTTCTGGCTAACCCATGTTCTAGAGGTGGGAAATAATAAAGAAGGGCATTTGGAGTTGAAACACTTATTGTCTTTATGCTTTTAGGAAAATCACTGGCATTGTCTCTGTTTCCTCATCTGGAAAACAGGCAGTTGTGTTGACTGAATAATATAGCATATGTGAAAATGCTTTGCTAAATTGCTGAAATGATTAATAATATTTAAAGATGGAAAATAGCAGTGAAATATAAGACCACACAGGTTAAGACTTCTGTGTGCTGAAACTATTTATACAAATGATTTTCTTTCATAGCTAATTCAGGGCATAGCTAGAATTTCAAATGAGTCATGTCTTTTGTGTGTGTACAAACCAGAGATAACCCCCAGGTTTCCAGGTGAGAAGTTTTCTCTAGCTGGGAGGGAGCTAGGCAAGTAGGTCACCTTACAAGAGAGGAACTCTTGTAATCAGCTCTAGGATGGCCAAAGTTTGTTGTGGCAGAAACTTCTTTAAAGTCTTTATAGTTAAGCTGGAATTTAGATGATCTTGTCCAACAGTCTGGAGCAAGCATCCTAGCTCCACCTCTTATTAGTTAGGATAACCTTGGCCAAGTTATTTCAACTCATTGAAAGTAGATATCCTCATCAGTAAAACATAAAGGTTGTAGAATAGTGCCTGGAACATAGTAAAATTTTAATAATTATAAGTGGTTGTTATTATTATTGTTGTTGTTGTTTATTTTATTATTAGAAGTTAGTGCCCAGAAAGGAGTCAGGACTTGTCCAGGGCCACATAGTGAGGTGTACACTATGAATAGAATCCATTTTTTTCCTTGCAGATTATTATTTTTTTCAATACAGCCCCTTTGCTTTCTAGCTAGCAATCTATGTTCATAGATTCAGCTTGTAGAGGCCATTAAGCTACTGATCAAATTCCACAACCCTAACCCAACTTCTACCAGCTTCCACTTGTACATCAACACTATCAAATCCTACTCAGACTTGTCAGCGCAGCTTAAGTCCGGCCACCTCCATAAAACCTTCCAGTATGTTGCCCAGAGAAATATTGAGAACCCCCTATTTGGAAGCAGTGATCTTAAAGCAAGTCCAAGTCCTTTTGCAAGACCTGTCACTTCCCCTCTCTGGACTTTTATTTCCCCAGTTGTAAAATGAGAAGGATGTAGAAGAGTCAATAAACAATTGATTGCTGACTGGGGGCTGGGCAATGTGCTAGATGACAGAACAAAAGATGATTTAGACCAGCTCCCTGTCCCCAAAGATTTTATAGTTTACTGCAAGAGACAGGAGAGGAAATGTGAAGTTGTATGGACTGTTATAAAAGTCTCTGCTCCCCAAGCAGTAGACTCTTAACAGAGATTTGAATAAGTAGGTGGGGAAAAATGAATGTACCAAGAGTGTGGGGAGTTACAAAAAGTGGTATTCAATTTAGGTCTTCTTAACAGGGAAGGAAAGAGGAAAGGAAAGAAGGGTAAACAGCATGTACAAAGGCTCAGAGGTATCAAGGAGTAAAATAAAGTGGTTAATTATGGCAAAAAGTTTTGTGTTCTGGGGAGAATTTAGGGAGGGCAGTGATGGCAGTAGAGGAAGTAGAGGAAGATGAAATTGAAACTGGTCTCTTGTCTCCCTCATTAGACTATTGGCAAGGGGAGGACAGAGATCTCAGTCACCACTCCTTCCTTTTTTGTTTTGTTTTGTTTTTTTTTTCCAGCAAATAGGATGTGAACAAAAACATTTGGTGAAAAAACCAAAGGAAAGAATCATATGCCATGAGAATTATATGCCATGCTATGGCATTTGGACTTTCTTTTGTCCAAACAGGGGCCCTGAAAAGTTGTTAAACAGAAATAACATAATTAGATTGGGTCTGTGGAAAAGATGGGTAGAGGACAAAGCAGGGTAGAGGACAAGAAAAGATTGAGACTGGAAGTAGGACAATGTGTCAGGAGACTATTTCGCTCATTTGGGAGAAGGATGAGGCTCTGAAATCAGTGGAGGTAGATGAAGAGAGGAAATTTTAAAAAAAAGAATTGTTGGGACCTGGGAGCTCGCTGGTTGTGGAGAGTGAAGCAGGAACGAAGCCTCAGGAATTGTTGAGATTTCTTTCATTGGACGTTGGTGGATGGTATTCTGTTTGGCCTTTTGGGTAAAAGGTACTAGTGAGTCATGTAGGAAAATATGACCTCGTAGGCAGTTGATATCTAAGTCCCTTCCAGGTCTCTCATTCCAACCTGTTCTACATAATTTCAACTTTGCACTGCCATCTTTCTAGTAAATGTTAATAATACATCTCACCTGGACTACTGCAGCAGTCTCCCAGCTGTTTCACCCACATTAATTCCATTCTCTGTGCAGCAGCCAGAATACTTCTGAGGCAAAAATATGATTATTTTCTCTTTCCTTAAAGCATTTCAGTGGCTCCTCATTACAGTGTATCATTCACAATGTCCTAGATACAATCAAAATTACTAACATACAAAGAGCAGGAAACTGTTGACTCCTACTTGAGAGAAAAGGCAATCAAAGGAGACTGACTTTGAGATAACCCAAATGTTGGACTTGGCAGACAAAATTTTAAAGCAGCTATTATAACCATGCTCAGAGATGTAAAGTTAAGTAATTATTGTAATTAATAGACAAATAAGAAATCTCAAAAAAGAAAAATACTATAAAAACTGAAAATTCTAGAGCAGAAAAATGCAGTATCTGAAATAAAACATTTACTGAATTGACTTAACAGTGATGAGAGATGACAGAAGGAAGAGTCAATGAACTTGAAGACAGAGCAATAGAAATAATTCAATCTGAAGAAAAGAGAAAAAGACTAAAAATAATTTAATTCAACCTTTGCAACTTTTAGGGATCATATCAAAAAGATGAATATATAAGTGGAATCCCAGAGGAAAGGATTGAGAGAATAGAACAGAAAAAATCTTTGAAGAAATAAATGTACAGATAAATTTACAGATTCCAGAAGAACAGTAATCCCAAATAGAATAAATACAAATAAGACCATATCTAGGTACATCATAGTCAAACTGCTGAAAACAAGAGATAAAATCTTGAAATCTGCCTGAGAAAAGTGGCACATTCCATAAGGGAGTAACACTACATATCATCTCTGACTTCTTATTAGTAATGATGGATTCCAGAAGAGAGTGGAACTACATCTGAAAGTGCTGAAAGCAAGGGGAGGGGGGTGGGGGAAACAGACAAACTTCTCAACTTGGAATTCTACATCACTAAAAACATCCTGCAAGAATTAAGGTGAAATAAAGGTGTTTTCAGATAGAAGAAAACTAGAGAATTTATCACCAGCAGACCTACGCTTCAAGGAAAACCAAAAGATGTTTTCCAGGCTAAAGGGAAATCATACCAGACTGAAACATGGTTCTTCCAGTAAGAAAAGAAAATATCAGAAATGATAAACGTGGGTAAATATTTTTTTTAAAAATCATTTTTCTTCTTAACTTCCTTAAAATACATATGACTATTTAAAGCAAATATTGTAACTTTGAATTGTGGAGTTGATAACATTTATATATGTAAAAACTATAATAACTATAGCATAAAGGACAATGTTGGGGGTGGGTAAATAAATGTATATGGTTACAAGTTTCTTTCATTTAACATAAAAACACAATATTAACTCTAAGCACACTGAAATGTTAAAAATATATGTTGCAACCCCCTAGAGCTACCACTTGAATAATGAAAATAAAATAATAATAATGCAAAGGCATATAGCTAAGAAGCCAATAGATAAAATGGAATTCTAAAAAAAAATATTAAATTATCCCTAAGAAAATCAGGAAGGGAAAAACAGAAGAACAAAAAACGAATGAAACAAATAGAAAATAAATAGTAAAACAGAAGGCCTAAATCTCCATCAGCATGTTGACTCCATAAAGACAAAGACCATATTCATTTTTCTTCATGATTTATCTGAATGAGTAGGTGAGGGAGTGAGTGAATAAATGTATGCTCTGAGCAACAGCTCCTCCAGTCCTGGGGTCTCCTTGATGACTTCTTGTGATAAACAGGACATATTATACATTTGTTGATGTTCTGCTTGCCAGAAAGTTTTCAACATTTTGGGTTTGTAATTCTTTGGGTAACTCCTTGAAATGTATGGAAAGACATGGGCTAAAAGTTGAATTGGATAATCCTTTATATTGAAATCCCACAAATCTACTTGTCAAGAAAATCAGTCCCATTTCTCTTCATGGAAACCTGGCTGTGGACAGAGTGTTGCCTAAGGAGGCCCCCCAGGATTCGGTGGGTTACTTTGGCTTTTACTGTGAGACATGACTGTTGAAAACTAATAACAAATAATTTGATTATATGATTGATTTGGAGGGAATTCCAGCAGTAGGGAAAAGTAGAAAGTCTCCAGTCAAGTTCAAGTATTTCATGGAGTGAGAATGAGAGGCAGAGGATTCTTCTAAGGACCAAAATAGTCTAAATTTTTCTGAAACGACGTTTAAATACTGATACTTGGAGACTTTTTTTTTTAGTACCCCAAGGACCTCTTCTTTGGAAGATAACTACTAACTGATGAGTTTCCACTGAGGATACAGTTTTCCTATCAAAAGTGAGGGGTCCTCTGAATGACTAATACATTTAGCAACTATTTGTCAAATATTGATTGTGACCACTCAAGATTTTAATTTTTTCTCAGCTGAAAAAAATTATGCTTAATGGGGGAACTCACTTTAACAGAAGCCAGATATAGTATAAAGAGGAACAGATTGGGAATGGGGGGATGGTCCTCATTCACCAGTTATTTATATGATGTCCGCTTTCTCAAAGGAATTTTGGGATTCCGTAGGAGACCTGAGGTCAGAAAACCTCACTTTCACTCCCACTCTGCCATTTAGCAGCAGGTTACCCTAAAACAAACCACATGGCTTTTCTGAGCCTCAGTTTCCTCCTCTGTAAAATGGAGAAGTAATTACACCTTTTCTACAGACCTAGGATGAAATGAGAAAATAGATGTGAAACAGTGAAGTGCTGGATGGGTTTGAGAATAATCACAATCAAGAAGAAAAATATAAAGAAAAAAATTACAGTTTAAATTTGTTTGCCTTTTTACTTTCATGGGGCTTGAGACAATACTAAATACCTTGCATGTTCACTTTGATGTCTTCTATAATGCTTTCATTAGTAATAGTGCCATGTTAAACAGCAAACCAGTCAGTAATATACCCAAAGACATAGGGAACTAAATATACAATAAAGAGAGTATTTAAAATCAATAGAAAAAGAAGGATTATTCAGTGCACAGTTTGGGGAGGCATAAAGTTCAATTCTTACCCTTATAAATTCTATGAGAATACAAAATTTAAATATAGAAATGAAATCATAAAAGTACTAAAAGAAAATATTGATATATATTTAAAAAACCTTGCTTGGAGTGAGGAAATTCTTTCAAAGCAAGACACAAAAACCTAGCAGCTATAAAATGTGTGATTCATTTACCCATATAAATGCCTGCTAGGCAGAAAAATAAATTGCAACACATGAGAAAGATGATATGCTATTTTTTTTCTGTTAAAGAGCTATATAACAAGTGTGGAAGAAAAACAATGAAACTGGTTAAATGATATGAACAGGAAATCCACAGCAAATAAATAAAATGGCTTCTAAATTTATGAATATGTTCAACCTCATTCATAATTAAAGAAATGTAAATGAAAACATTGAAATGCCATTTTCCCACTCAAAAGGTTAACAGATATTGAAAACAATGGCAATATAGCAGAGATTCATCTTCATATGCTATGTGTGTGAGAGTACAGTTCGGTACAGCTTCTTTGAACAACAATTTGGCAAAATCTGCCAAACTTCTAAATGCCCTTCCTTTGGACAGCAAAGATGTACATACAGGATCAGTTATTATAATAGTTTTTTTTGTAGTAGCAAGAAACTGAAAAAAAAAAAAAAAGCACCTTTGTTGTTCATTAGTAGAAAACAATTTAAAATTTATGGAACATCTGTATAGTAGAAAAGCATGACACCATAAAGAAAGAATGAAGTAGAACTTTATTATAGCTCTAAGGTATATTGTTACGTGATTAGAGCAAAATCCTAAACAGCAGGTATGGTATGTGCCCTTTGGGTTATAAAGAAAAAAAAATTTTTTTTGCATATTTATATTAGAAGTCCCAAAGGAATTAAAAGGCAACTGCTAAACAAATGTTCTTTAAATGGATTAATTCACTTGCTTTAATCCATGACATAATAGGCTCTGGCTGCCTGTGAGGAAGCCATACTTTTCAAGGCTGGAATCTCCTCTCCGCATTCCTCCTCATTAATTTTTAATGTGCTCAGAAGAAACATTCATACACACACACGTGTGTGTGTGTGTATATACGTCCCTTTAAATAATGAATAAGGAATAAAGGAAGAAAAGAAGGAAGGAAGGAGGGAGGGAGGGAAGGGAGGAAGGAAGGGAGGAAGGGAGGGAAGGAGGAAGGGAGGAAGGAAGGAAGGATGAAAGAAAGACAGAAAGAAAGAAAGAAGGAAAGAAAAGAGAAAGGGAGGGGCTTCCCTGGTGGCGCAGTGGTTGAGAGTCCGCCTGCCGATGCAGGGGACACGGGTTTGTGCCCTGGTCCGGGAAGATCCCACATGCCGTGGAGCGGCTGGGCC
Organism: Physeter macrocephalus; assembly: GCF_002837175.3. Lineage (NCBI taxonomy): Eukaryota > Metazoa > Chordata > Mammalia > Artiodactyla > Physeteridae > Physeter > Physeter macrocephalus. Next base: position 144,075,278 of record NC_041221.1, on the reverse strand, counting down.
CGTGAGCCATGGCCGCTGAGCCTGCGCGTCCGGAGCCTGCGCTCCGCAACAGGAGAGGCCGAGGCCGCAACAGTGAGAGGCCCGCATACCGCAAAAAAAAAAAAAAAAAAAAAAAGAGAAAGAGAGGAAGGAAGGGAGGGAGGGACTTGTTCTAGCAACATACATGGTTAGAATCTTAAGACACCAGATATAATTATGCCCAAGGAAAAACTTTTGACTCAAAACTTAAAAATTTTGAAAAATTTTTAAGCAGAGATTGATAACAGTTAAGACCAAATAGAAATAAAAAGAGTGACTCATGTGTTTATTTTATTTAACATTTTGTTTCTCAAGAACATTTATTTCCTTTTTAATGGTTATGACATTTTAGTAAACTCTATAAAACATGTTATTCTCATTCTTGGTTACCTAAACCTTTAGGAACTCTCTCCATCTGGACAATGAAATTGAAGGTAATGCATCACCACTTACCTTGCTCATGGATAAAGTACCCAAGAGAAATCCTGAGAATATTTTGGGCAGAGCTTTCCGTGGAAACAATTAGATAACATTAGCAGACAGCACACAATTTGAAAACTATCAAGTATGGAAATATAGACAAATTTCAATAGGTGTTATTAATAGTAGGAATGGAGTTGGGATCGCTGTGGGCTGGAACCATTGGCTGGGTTTTCATAGAGGACTTGGCAATGAAAATAGGACTTGGAGTAGTTGGGAAGAATTTATAGAGAAAAATAACAATGGAAAGGCGGGTCAGGAGCACCAGCAAAGACAGAAGAAAGGCACAGGATGTGCTTGAGACCCAATAAGAGAATTCAAATGACTGGAGTACAGACTGTGAGTAAGAAAGGCAAAGCAGGTATGATAGGCCAGGCTCAGGACTTGCATCCTGAGGAGAGATGTAGCCATGTGGAAGCTATTGGAAGTTCTTGTGTCTAGGACTGACGTGAAGAAAGTGTGTAAGGAAGATTAGCTGTATGATGGGTAGATTAAGAAGTGGAGGGACCAGAGGCAGGAAGAACCATTGCAAGGGTATTGTAGGGCTACGACCACAAGGAGAGAGCCAGGAGTAGGCAGGTAGTTCTGGAATAGACACTACCACGATGATTTTCAAGCTTGAGATGCTGACCAGGTCCTTCAAAGGAAAAAACATTTCTTGTGGTTCCCAGTGTTGACATTTTTCTTTTAGTATAATGTTATCTACATGTACACAAACATAAACGTAGGAATATATTGTTCATTTTATAGCTTGTATACAACTAAAACGACAAAAATAAAGTTATAAACTAAATGCAAATAAAATGACAAAGTAACTACAATTTAAGTGGACAAATTTAATTACATATGAAGGATAGTCCTGTTTGGCTGAAAGGAATTCTCTGCTTACACCTGCTCTGACAAGGTCCTTTGGAGTTTGATTGTCTGTACTTTCTTGAGCCTCAGATCTCCCATCACAGGTTTTCTATTGCATTGTTGCAAAACTGTAGCTTTGTCTCACTATAAACTTCCCTCTTAGAACTGCTTTTGCTGCATCTTATAGATTTTAGATAGTTGTTTCCATTTTCATTTATCCCCAGGTGTTTTCCTTTTTTTTTGCGGTACGCGGGCCTCTTACTGTTGTGACCTCTCCCGTTGCAGAGCACAGGCTCCGGACGCGCAGGCTTAGCGGCCATGGCTCACAGGCCCAGCCCCTACGCGGCATGTGGGATCTTCCCAGACCGGGGCACGAACCTGTGTCCTCTGCATCGGCAGGCGGACTCTCAACCACTGTGCCACTAGGGAAGCCCTGTTGCAAAACTTTTGTTCCATGAAGTTCTGTGATGTCTTTTGTCTTTCACTTGCTGTGAACACATCACTTATTCATTAAGACTTTTTTTTTTCATTACCCACAACAGCTAAATAGTATTACTTGAGGCCAATGCCAATTTGCTTATAAATACAACAAATACAGGCACTTAAATCTCATAAATAGTAATGCAGGTGACCCAAGTATTAAAAGTGTTTGAATGGTTATAAAAGTCAAAGGAAAATTATAACATTATCATAGGATGCCCAAGAATTTGTGGATCTCTGAGTCTGTACTGAGAAGTAGAATACCTATAGAAAGGTTTCCTGGGCTTACAGCCTCTTTCTAAGGGAGCTGCCTTTTCTAAGCCTCTGCTACTTAAGTGACCATGTCCTGTGCCTTATCACCCATTGGCCTTTCCCCACCTCCACCCTCTCTGGCCACCGTGGGTTGGGTCAGGAAGGGAGGGTGCACTCGAGCCAACGATATGCAATCCACTGGGCTAGTCAGTAGCCAGAAATTTTTAGACAGCAAAAAGAGAGTTGGCTGTATTTCGTCCCTCTCACTTCTCTCTCCCAAATATGGAGAGAAGTTGCCGATTGACAACACATATGAATGCAGAAAGGTGATGTCAAATGGGGGCTAGAGACCTATGTTGCCCACGAGCAAAGTGAAGTTATGGGGAAATGGACACTGTGAGCATTCTGAATCACTCCTCAGTTGCAAGTATCAACAGATCCAGCACAAGTTATGTTAAGCAAAGAAAGGAAATGTCATTGCTCCAAGATGGGCAGGTCAATCATTTCACCTGGACCAAGTTTCTCTCCTTCCAGTGGTTCTACTTTCCTCTATGATTGCTTCATTTCCAGATACCACATGATGGTAAGAAGGAAAGTGGACACACCTCTCCACCAAACAATAGAAGTCTTCTTGTATCTCGTTAACTCTAACCAAGTCTATAGGCCCATCCCTGAAGAAATTTGTGGGACTTCAAAAGTCTAATACTGTTATTCACATGCCCCATCCTGAGAGTGATAAATGGTGTTGTCAGATCTTCTTAAAGTACATGGACTGAAAACAGGAGCGTGTTCCCCAGAGGACTAGGAGAAGGATGGAGGGATGTTTGGCAGCATCATTACTTATCCACTACACATCTTTTCTCTGCACCCGGTTTCTTTGTAAAATGATAATAGTAATCTTGCTCTGCACACCACTCAAGACAGTTGTGAAAATGAAATGAGGCAGTGGGTATAAACACATTTCTAAACTCTAAAATACATACAGTATGAAATAATATTGTTTCAAGGGCTTGCTAGCCCCCCTTGTCAGGTACACAAGAGCATAATCGAGCTGCATGGGCACTTTTCACCCTACTGACTGCAGCTTCAAGTTTCCTGGGACTGGTTCCTCTTGCAGGATTCAAGGGTATTCCCCTTATTTTACTTTGGGCAGCACATGTGGTTCACAAAATGTAAATATTGCTATTTTAATGGCAGCTGCTAGAGGTTTACGGAGTCATTAACTTTAATAGTCTGAAGGCTTTCTCATTATCCACAGTCTTTCGCTTCACAGTTAGAAGGCATGTACAACTTGCATTTTTACTGGAATCTGGACTGGCAGAGAATGATTATAGCTCAAAAGAGGAGGGGCACTCTAAGAAAGCTGACAGTTTCTGCATGTTAAAGGCTTCCTTGATTTTGAAATGTATGTCATTCAAAGAACCAAAGAACACTATACTCTTTGTGTGTCTTCTTTTGGACAGTGCACAGTTTGATGCAAGAGTTGTTAGGGTAGATTGGTGTTTAGATAAGCAACCCCTCGGGAGGGAGGGTCAGTGATGAGAGGGGCAGCAGACTTGGAGCCCAGAAAAAACTCCCATGTGGCAAAAATAATAGTTAATCAATAGGGCCTACTTGCTGTGTTTCTTTGATGTGAAAACTGAGCCCAGATAGGCCTGAAAGAATCTGGAAACTAAGGCATAGATGGAGCAATTCTGATTGGACTTTGTGTTCTAAATTGGAAAAATATAGGTGAACTTCTTGGATTTATATCACTGTGTTAAATACAAATCCCATCCTCAATTCCAGGAAAGTTCAATATGCACTTTTGGCTGTATTTTCTGTATAAACTGTGTCAATGTAAGGGTTATGGAATTTGTTATTAGATAACATTTGGAGGAAGATGACTTGGAAATACAGCAATTACTATACAGTCTGCAGGCCACTCTGGCAGAGAGTGCCTTTGTGTGAATAACAAAATGGCATCTGCTCCAAAGGAACCAAGAACAGGAAAGCTCTTTCTCCTCTGGGCTAACACAATGCTTTACCAAGGCCCATGGCTGGCCCTGGCAGCCCTCTTGGCTGGGGTCCTGTTTGCAGGCACCGGATATACACACTCCCAGGGAGAAAACCTGGCAAGGTATGTATCCTAGTTTGTTTGAATTAGGGGGAATAGGAGGGACAAAAGAGTCATATTTGTTGTTTTAGTCAGCATTTTGGGGGCATCTCCTTGGAGCAGAGTTTCTTAAGGAGAAGACTTAATAAGAATTAACTGAATATACATTTTTAAATTGGGGTGCATAATTCTCAACCCAAGAAATTCCTATTTAGTATGTCTGGGTTAAGGGCTAGACATGTGCATCTTGAAAATACTTTCTGGAATATGCTGATGCTCAGTCCTGATGTCATCAGTTATTTTCCTTTGGGGTTAATTGGATGTTCTCTTTCCCTTCCTCACTGAGTTCAGTGGCTCCTTGATATGTGGCCAGATATATCCTTGTGAGAAACCCCTACTCCCCACTTAGGGCTTCACTATGATGTCATTCCTGCCTCCTCTGAATTCCTTCAGCACTTTGTCTTGTTCACACAATACTTATCTCCATGTTCTGTATTGGAGTTATTTATGAACATGTCTTATCTCCTAACACACAAGTCCCAAAAAGGCTGAGACTCTGTGACACCCAGAGGTCACCCACTGGGGCCCTTGGATTGCATCCTGTCTGTAGATATGTTTTCCTTGGCTTAGAGTATTTAAAACTTTTTTGAATTACTTGCCAGCTTTTAAAATCGTAGAGGTATTCCTCCCACCCCTGACTTTCTCCCTAAATATAATGACCATTGTGCAATAATTTTTCTGTTGAAATATCTGAAGTCCTATCAACACAGGCCCCACATTCCTGCATTGCTGCTGTTGACTAGAGCTGAGTAAGTTTCCCATTTCAAATGGGGATTGCACTCTCCAGTTCACTACAGTCCCCACCACTCCCTATTGTCTTACACTAGACTGCTTCTTTCATTAACCTTTCTCTCCTGGCACCTGTTAGGCATTTGAATTTGTAACCCCATTAAACATTTTTGATTTCTTCACAGTATCTGACTTTTTTAGGTGTTTCATAAATATTTGTCAAATGGCAAAATGAAAGTCTAAACTGCTCCAGGGGTATGGGTGCTTAAGTGGACTTTTTTCTCTAAGCTGCCAGATATGAGTTCATAAGAAGAACAAAAGAGTATATTACATTAGATTTTGTATTGTGGTTTTCCCCAGTCAAGAATTATGAGCTTGTTCCTCATTTTCAGGAGCTTTATCTAAATCTCTTTACTTACCAGTTGCCAAGTAGCTAAGCAATCCTCCTCAAGCTAGAGGAAATTGATACTAAACATGGGAATTTGAGTGAGCAGGTTGTTCTCACCCAGTCTCTCCCTGAATTTTTCTGTGTTAGCCTGCTATTTGTCAGGGCTTTCAAAATTGGCTTTATATAAATCTCCACTGGAAAGCCCCTTGGACTAAGCAGTTCTTGTCCAGGAATATCCTTTTTTATGGCTGGATCATCATCATGGTTTTTAGGAGATATAAATGGAATAGTGCTTTCGGTGCTGATTTCTGAAGTAGCAATCTCATCTCCTTACCTCTCTAATTAAAATTTCTCAATGTCCTCCATTCCCACATCCTATATAGGATGTGAACACTTGACAAAATTTTAGGAGGCTTGTGAGAATTTTATTGGTCTTGTGCTCAATTTTCTGGTTACCTGTTCTTAATGGCAAATGATACTGTCTTTCTGTATATAGTACTGACAATATTATTAAGCTTTCCTTTAAAATATTTTACATAAAAGTTAAGTTTATTGAAAGAAAAATAAGGAAATAATAGTTCGGTTGGAATGAGGCTGTGGCAGAAATGCTAAGTTTGCTATGGGTATGACACATGTTTGGGAAAGGCTAAATTTTTAGATAAAAGTCTGAGGCCCTCTGCAAACAGTCCTCAGCTCCCCCCAATGTCTTTCCCCCTTTTCCACTGTACATCCTAATATAACAGGAACATTTTACTGTTCCTCAAATATCCTGGGAGGTTTCCCCACCTTTCAGAAATGGTTTCACAATGATTAAATGTCTTCTTCCTGGAGAGCATTGCGTATTCTCTCTGCTAAAAGAATCCTCTGGGCCCCCACTCCCACCTCACCATCTTGGTCCTATGACTAATGGTTCTCATCCTTCATTTGCAGCTACAGTGCAACCTCCTCCAGAGTCCTCGCTGTACCACCCTATATAATATAGGCCTTGCCTCCTATTTCCTTCACAGCATCCTACCTTTTTCCTTCCCAGTTCTTCCAACAAACTATTTTTTAAAAAAAATCTGTTTCCTCTCTTGATTATTAAATGTCTCTCCCACTGCATTGTGAGTTCCTTGAGGACAGGGCCCTTGTATCCTGTTCACTGCTGCATCCCTAATGGCCAGGAGAGTACCAGGCACACATAGTTGCTCAGTAGATATTTGACGAATGAGTGAATGTTTTTCCTGCCTTTGTACCTTGGTGAATTCCTTCTTATCTTCAAGGTCCATCCAACCCATGAACTACTCACGTGAGGACTTCCTGCACCTTCCTCAACTAAGACAGAATAGTCTCTCTCTTATCTGGGTCCACAAGGCATCATCTCCACATGACCATTATAGTATCAAATACATTGTATTATAACCAGGTTAAAGGTCTATTTGTCCAAAAAGACTGTGTGCTTCTTGAATACACAACGCCTCCACCCTGGCCCCGCCATCTAGTATTCATCCTCTATTTCTAACCATGATGCTACTCACACCAAGGGAAACCATCTCCTTCTAATGACTTTGTATCCAGAGCTGACTGGGGTGGGAAGTGAGGAGAGAGAGCAAAGACAATGAGAAAACATTCTTGGTATTTATGGGATGTTCAAGCTAAGTATGGGCTTGTAGATGTGCCCATAAAACTATCTTAATAAAAGATGTTATTTCTTTAGAGAATTGTTTGGCTTAAGGTAAATCCTCCCACTCAGAAATCTCCAATGTGATGTTTCCATCTGCAGAAAAAAACTGAACTTTGCCAACTAGTGGTAGAAATCATGAACTGCAGACATACATTCATTATTCATTTATTCTCTTTCTTCTGCTCAGCATCTATTTATTGACCACTTAGTATGTGCCAATAGTTGATGCAGAGAAGTCTCTGTCCTTATTTAGTTATTCATATATTGATCACTTTCTATGGGTGGTGAATCATGTTGTTTGGAGCTTTAGTGTCTACAGGTTTAGATAAACAGACCCAAGGGAAGCCAGGTCTATTGGTGCAAAGGCCAAACACTGGCATCTCAGGGCTCATGCAAGTTGATTTTTAAAAATATAAACAAGTTAGAGAGACTTAACACACACACACACAGACTACATGGACTTCTGGCTTCTCTGGCAAACAGTGCCCTGCATTCTTACATTTCAACAGTTGGCTGGAGCTGAGAAGAAGCTTGTCTTTCTAGCTGGGGTGACTCAGTCAGCCCTGCATCGGCTGTCTTGTCCACTTACTCATTTGCGTGTGATCTCTTTTTGGACATATCCAGACACTTGGATTTTGATTCTCTACCTTTATTCTTAAAGAAGGACATCTCCAGGGCTTCCCTGGTGGCGCAGTTGTTGAGAGTCCGCCTGCCGATGCAGGGGATGCGGGTTCGTGCCCCGGTCCGGGAGGATCCCACATGCCGCGGAGCGGCTTGGCCCGTGGGCCATGGCCGCTGAGCCTGTGCGTAGGCTCCGCAGCGGGAGAGGCCACAGCGATGAGAGGCCTGCATACTGCAAAAAAAAAAAAAAAAAGGCATCTCCAAATCTCTCCAATACTTCCAAGAAGGCCCCTCTTTCCAGTAAGGGCAATTATAACTGCACAATTATCAGTAATGTGCTCCTTGACAACCCCTAGATTAAGGGCCATTTACTCCTCTGTGTTTCTGTCCTTAAGAAAAACCTCTTGCTCAAACACCCCCCCTCCCCCCATACTTGATTATTTCCCTTTCCTACCTTGCTTGGTGAGATAGAAGATTCTTATGGAGATGTTGAGTATTTCTCCCACTTATTTGTTCAACAGAGACTTAATGAATATTTCCTAAGGGCTAGGGCCTCTGGTTCATCTGAGAGATGTAGCCAAGGATGCAACACACATACCCTCAATGGGGCTGGCTGTATGGCCATCATAAAAGGTCTGTAATGCCATGGGAAAGTATACAAGGAATGCATAAAAGGAACGCTGGACTTAATATAGGGGTAGAAATGGATTGAAAAGTGTCCCTAGAGAAAGTAACATTGAACCTCAACCCTCAGGATCAACAGGAATTAGCCAAGGGGGGATAAAACCTGCACAGATGCCCAGATTCAGGAACACTGTTGAGCATGGAGAGAGAAATTCAGTAGTGCCTGTGAACTCTTTGCAGAAGCACAGACTTCATTCTACAGGTGATGGGGAGCAAGAAGAACCCACAGTCAGGGGGTAAATGTCAATGTTCACATCTTCGTTTTCAGAGGATCTCTCCACCCAGAAATCCATTTTAAGAAATTTGGCTGAGAGCTAGGGCTGCTGGTTCCTTTGAACCCCTCCTAGTTCAATTCTGTATGGGACAGTTTTGTGGTGAAGGACTCGGGAAGAAGCACCTTTGGCATCCTGAAGGCACAGTGCTGATGGCTATTGTCCCATCCCTGTAGCAGTTTTTGTTTTGCCCTTTAAATTCTTGTTTTTCTGTCTCCACTTTCCTGGGAGTTCTCTCTGTTTTCTCCGTAGTCATGTAATTCAGGCATCTTCCTGGAGCTGCTGTGGGTTTGCGGTTGCCTAGAGAACCACGGCAACAAGGCCCTGAACTCCCCACCTACCCCAGGGAGCCCTTATATCAAAAAGTTAGTTTCAAAGCCTAGTTGGAAGTAGTCGATATGAAGCAAAAAGTCAACAAACATTTCCCTGGAGTCTTGGCACCAGAAGGTCTTTTTCTTTTTCCTTTTGCTCAATTCCCAGCTGGTTAGCAGCCTGAACTTCTGCCTACTCATCCGATCGCCATGGCAGCTACCAACTGGGCTGTAGTAGTGCCTGTTGAGGTAGGATGTGATCCTCCCCCCATCCAGGAGCCCTTCCCTTTTCTGACAGCAGGCCAGTCTCCTTTCAAAGTGAACTGGTTTAGGTGCCTAACACACCCACATTCTGGTTTGAGCTGCTGTAATTGCTGGCTGTGTCATCTCAGGAAACTTATTCCACCACCTTAGGCTCGGGTTTCCTTGTCTGTAAAATGGGAATGATAGTCCCTGTTCTGCCTACTTCACAGGGTTATTTTGAAGAGGAGAAAATGACTCTACAGATTATTCAATCATTTACAAAACAGTTATTGATTACTCAACCATGTGCCAGCTGACGGGGGATGAAAGCCCATGTTAAACTGTAGCGTGCTACACAAATATGACATTCTCAGATGCAAATAATTCACTACCGACGGGGTCAGATCGGGTGTGTTTGTTCTGCTTCCCTCACCTGTCTTGCCTCCAGGTAGAAGCAACCACTAGCTACCGGAGTATTGCCCACCCATAAGCATTCAAGGCAAAGCTTTAGTAAGAGAGTAATAAATAGAAGATATCAGCTAGCAATCGAAAGATCTATGGTGGCTGGGTTGTGTTTGGAAGCTTAATTAAGTCCTGCACCAGATGCTGTAAGAGGATGGTCAGCCATATTTTCCCTATTGCTCCAGCATTGAGAAGAAGGGCCCAAACAATGGACAAAGAGGAGTTAGTCCCTTATTTCAAAAAGAGTTTTCAACAGTTGGGGCCAGGACATCCCTCTCCCCACAAATCCTCAGGGCTTCCTAAAAGTCAAAACTGGCCTTACCACCATGGGCCTTTCAGCTTCCTCCATCCTCCCCTCCAGGCTACGTATTAGAAGTCTAGGAGAGGAGAGGAAAGGAGAGTCATTACAGGGTCATCTTTTTTGGAGTGAAGTGCTCATGAGAAGGTGTGTAAGGGTTAGGGTCCCAGTGGGAAACAGACGGGACCTCACATTAGAACAATCTAGGGAAGGTTTATCTAGAGAGGAGCCACAGAGGCTCATGTGGTCAAGCAGAGGTAGTAGCAGCGGAGCTCTCACCACTTTTAGGCACAAATAAATGAGGGGAAGGAACTGAAACCAGAACCCAGAAGGAGAGAACCCTCTTTAGACCAATCAGAAATCTTTTTCAGTGGTTGGCCAGGGTATTGATGAGCCCCATGTAAAAGTGACAAGAGTATTGGAGAGAAAGGTGAAAATATGAGAGCTATTTGGAAGGCAGACTTCACGAGGATTGCAGATGGAATGGATTGTGAAGGAAGAAGGAGAGCGAGGAAAAGGAAACTTACAGGTTTCAGGTTTGGGCAACTGGGTGATTGGTGGTGCTGTTAATTCTAATTGGGAATGCAGGGTGGGGGTTGGGAGGGTTGGAGGATCTATGTTCAGTCTGGAACCTGAAGGTTGAGATGACTGTGAAGCATGTAGATGGAGGTGTCCAGTATTCAGTTGGATATGGCATCTGAGGCTCAGAAAAGAGACCCCAGCCAGAAATACAGAATTATACTATTTGTGAGCAATTATAATTACAGCTATTAAAGGCTGCTATGTAACATGTACATGAGGCTGTGAAATCTGATGCTTCATAGATGAAGAAATCAGTCCTTGGCTTTTTGTTTGTTTGTTTGTTTTTGCGGTACGCGGGCCCCTCACTGTTGTGGCCTCTCCCGCTGCGGAGCACAGGCTCCGGACGCGCAGGCTCAGCGGCCATGGCTCACGGGCCCAGCCGCTCCGCGGCATGTGGGATCTTCTCGGACCGGGGCACGAACCCGTGTTCCCTGCATCGGCAGGCAGACTCTCAACCACTGCACCACCAGGGAAGCCCAGTCCTTGGCATTTTGAAAACTTGTTTTTGCTACCACCCTGGAATTATGGCCACACCTGGAAAAGATAATACCATTATGCTGGCCCATGCTAATTACTGTCCACAAAATAGCCATTTTGCAGTAGAGGAAATTGAGGCCCAGAGAGATGAAGTATAGTAGTTAGAATTATTATTCTTGCAAGTGACCAAAATCTCAGTTTAAACCAGCTTAAATAAACAGAGAAATTTATTGGCTCAGATCCCGGGGTGCTTTTTGGCTTCAGGCACAGTTTGATCCGGAGGCTCAGAGAATGTCATTAAGGCACAGTGTCTGTACTTTTCTATTTGTTCTGCTTTTCTTCATGCGTTTGTTGACTTCATTCAGACTGGCTCAGAGTCATGAAAGCAAGATGGCTACAACAGCTCCAAGCCTCACATGCTCATGCCTTTAAATCTAGTGAATAGATAGTAAACTTTTCTCTCCCAGAAGCCCTTTTACAGGTGTCAAGTCTTCTCATTGCTCCAATCAGGTCCTGTTCTTAGCCCTGATCCATCACTGTGGTCAGAGGGATAGGATGTGCCAATTGGATTGAGACAGTAGAGCTTACTTGAGAGCTGGAAGAAGTGTCAGTCCCACATAAACATTAGGATTTCATAATAGAAGAGAGGTGTATCCACAAGTGAAAAACGGTGCGGTCACCTGAGAAGAGGTGCTGGAGAGGGGAAGAAATAATAACCATGGGAAGAAGGGATCTGTTTGAGGTCACCCAGCTTGTCAGCATTAAATCTAGAGCTCAGGTATTCACCCCATCTTACTTTCTTCAAACCCTACTGCCTCCTGAAAGCTTTGTTTCCACCAGTGTTCCTAGCGACTTAAGGTGGTCAGAGGCCAAGAATGGGTTAATAAGAAAAGTAGTAGTACTAAAAAAACATTAGAGAAGTCACAAGTCCTTCAGATCTTCCTCTGGTCCAGCGTCACAGATTGGCCAAAGTTGTCTCCAGAGTAGCAAAAGGAAAGGCACTGCCCCAAGTGGGCAGAGGCAGGAAAACAAGCTGGTCAGAAAAGCTGCTGCTGACCGCTGCCCCAGCCCACACTCCCTTGGCCTGGAAGAAGTCAGACCATAAGCAGCCAGGGAACTTTCAAGACCTGCAAAGAGCCGGTTAGGACCAGTCCACAGTGGTTTCTACAAGCATCTCCAGTTCATTATTCACTGTCAAGTTATTCCATGTGACTTTTATCACTCTTTTCTCTCTGTCTTCTCCAGCCTCAAAAAGTTTTGCTGGTTCTGGTTATTTTTAGCTCAGTATGACCCTTGGGGATCATCAAATCCAGCTCTCTGGTTTTGCAGAAGAGAGAAATGAGACTCAGTGTTTCTAAGTGAGTTAAGGCCACACACTTCCTATCAGAGTTGGTCACCCTACTTGGGTCTCCAGGCTTCCAGCCCATGGATTCCATGGCACCTGGCTGCTTCCAGCCACCTCTTTGTGGTCTCAGCAAGGTGACCAGCTGGGCTCTGCCTTATTAAAGAGTCAAATGTTGTCCCAGCACTGACAGACACAGGTCATTTTTATCTTAGAAACAGGGTGGATTCCCAAGGAAGATTTGCAAGTCAATTTTTGAGAGTTTAGGAACAGTTCCCGTAGAAAAAATGTTTTGTTTTATAGGTTCTCAGTCTCACAAAGCCCACTGGACCTGAGATACCATAGACCAATAGTGAAAATTAGTTAATTCCTGTTTCTACTCTTAAGGGGTGGATACTAAACTTCACTTTGGGACTTCTTTACAGAAAAGCTTTAGGGACCTCCACAGGATGCTTTTCTTTGGCATTTTGTTTGCAGCCTGGGGCCCACTTAATTTCTTTGCTCTTGAATGATGGCTTCTCTTTTTTTCAGGGCTGGCTTCAAGGGTTTGCAATCTGTGTAGTTAGTTGTCCAGGGACCCACACTCAGCATGTCCGGTGTTTAGTTTAATGCTCTGTTGTGGCTATCCTGAAATTCTTAATAATTTTATCTTTGAACTTGTGTTTTGTAAGTAAAGTCCAATGGGGCAATGGAGCATTCATGTGAGCAGAGGAGATGCATATGTAATATACGTGTCCACTCAGACCCATTTGCATACAGCATTCACGATGTCCCATGAACATGGAATTCAGCTGCACCCATGATGCATGGAAGTTTAGCGAAACTCACGTGAGTACCGGGCAAGTGTGTTATAGGTACCACTGAGAGGCCATGCTTCTGTTCAAATCAGAACTTGCTCTGAAAACAGAAGGAAGACAGTAGCATCCTAAGAAACACAAGTGACCAAGGATCCCCATCATATCCTTTCTTATTCATGTTACTTCTGTGTATTAGACAATACTTAGGCTGAAAATTAGGACACAGGAAGAAAGTCTGTTTCTTTCCTATAATTCCTTTCTTTTCAGTCCTTCCTTACTCATAGGTAAGGTGAAGGTAGGCAGTGTTGGTAGAATGTACAGGTAACAAGAAGTGAAATAAAAGTTGAGTTAGTACTTTTGTAGCATTTCCATTGTTCTGGTAAGAAGGAAATACATATACATATGTGAACTACAAAATATGTATTCAGCATATGAATTTTGGGGGATACAATTCAGCCCATTACAAGGGCTTTTACACTATTTCTTTTTATAATAGCCTTGAGGGAGCAGCCAGTACACATATTTTGTAAATCCATTCATTCACTAATTCAACAAATACTTATTGGGGACTTACCAATTGCCAAGCACCAGCTAGCTGCTAAAGATATAATGGCCAAGAAGACAGGCAGGTTCCTGCTCTCGTGGAAATTAGGCTCTAGTGGGAGACAGGCAAAAAACAATTAAGAAAATAAAACAATTACAGACAGTGGTAAGTACAAGTAAGATGCTGCACACAGTGCAGTGATAGAAAATAAAGTGGGTTAGATTTTTGATAGGGTCATCAGGGAGGGCCTCTCTGAGAAGGTGACAGTTAACCAGGTTTAAGCACTGAGGATTCCTTAATGCAAACGTGCTCAGTAGAAGAAAGAGTCAGCAGGGGAAACAGGGAGTGTAAAGTCCCATAGGTGGGAAAGAGCTTAATGTGTTCTAGGTATTGACAAAATGCCAGTGTGTGGGAGCATAGTGTGTGATGTGGTGGTGCAGTGAGATGGCAGGAGCAGGAAGAGGCAGGGCTCTGGCAGCCTTGGTTTAGCGGTTTAGGATTGATTCTGAATGCAGCGGGAAGTCACAGAAGGGTTGCTGGGAGGACAGTGGCCTGGTCTGCCCTGCAGTGTGGAGGATGACTTGGTGGTGGGCAGGAGTGGGAGGTAGAGAAACTGAGTCCCGGAGGTGTTCAGTGACTGCCATTCACACCACTTCTAAAAGGCAAGGCTGGGCAGGTAGACACTGAAAGCTGGGACGTGTATTACAGTCCCATAAACATGGAGGAGGGTGCCCTCTGCTGTTCCAAGTATTCTTTAACCCTCCTTTGAAGGCAGGTCTTCTAGGAAGTGAAGAAAGGAACCTCCCAGCTCTTGATTGTGAAATTCTCCAATCACATTTCCAAAATAGACATATCAACATTTTGAAGTGAAGAAAAAGAGGGAGTGAAGATCTTACCAACCAGGATGTGCAACCTTTTCAGTAAAGCTGTGTTGGAAATGGGATAAGCTGGCCCTTTTATTTTTAGGAGTAATTAACCATGTTACTTTTTTTAAAAAAATTGTACATGCTTATTACAAAAAAAAATCAGGCAATACACAAGCATAAAAAAGCAGAAAATTACTCCAGATCTTACCACTCAGATGTAACAAGTATTAACATTCAATGAACCTTATTTTAGTCATATGCATGCATATAGATATACAGATTGGATAAAACTGTACCCCTGGGCTTCCCTGGTGGCGCAGTGGTTGAGAGTCCGCCTGCCGATGCAGGGGACACGGGTTTGTGCCCCGGTCTGGGAGGATCCCACATGCCGCGGAGCGACTGGGCCCGTGAGCCATGGCCGCGGAGCCTGTGCATCCGGAGCCTGTACTCCGCAACGGGAGAGGCCACAACAGTGAGAGGCCCGCATACCGCCAGCAGCGAGAGGCACGCGTACCGCAAAAAAAAAAAAAAAAAAAAAAGTCCTCTATAAAGATGCCTCTACAGTTAAAACAATTAATATAGCAATTTGAAAGACACAGTCATTTTTTTGTTACATATTTCAATTGTAGTTATATGGATATATTTATATAATTTAGATATATTGATATTGTCTATATTATAAAACAAGTCAGCAAACATTTTTTTGCAAAGGGTCACAACCATTCTGCTCTGCCATTATATCAAGAAAGCGGTCAGAGACAATACTTAATGACTGAGCATGACAGTGCTCCAATAAATCTTTATTTGCAAAAGCAGGTGGTGGGCTGGGTTTGGCCCGAGGCTGTAGTTGGCTAAATCCCTACTACTAAAGAAAAGAGAATTACTGTGCTTATTTTCCTTCCACCTCATTTTTCCAGATTTTGCTTATAATATTTTCACTTTGTTAAGGCTCTGATATGTATATTCTTTTATGCTTCCTTCATGTCCACACATGATTAGCTTTAGCTGTGAAATTAAGTAAACTTGATGTTTACCTTAGTCCATTTGGGTTGTTACAACAGAAACACCCAAAGCTGGCTTATAGACAGCAAGTATTTATTTCTAATGGTTCTGGAGGCTATGAAGTCCAAGATGCTGGCCTCAGTAGATTTGGTGTCTAATGAGGGCCCACTTCCTAGATGGTCATCTTTTTGCTGTATCCACACATAGTGGAAGGGGCAAGGGATCCCTCTGGGGTCTCTTTTATAAGGGCATTAATCCCATTCATGAGAGCACCACCCTCATGACATAATCACCTCCCAAAGGCCCTACCTTCTAATACCATCACCTTGGGCATTAGGATTTCAACATATGAATTTTGGGTGGTCACAAGTATTCAGACTATAGAAGCATTTCACAGTACTTCTCTTTTTCATCGTTTTTTCACTCATGAGTTCTTTATTTTTATTTTATTTTTATTTATTTATTTTTTAAAAACCCATGAAATATTAAGATATAAATTTAATAAACTATGCAATACACACAATGAATATCACAAAACATTGCTAAGTGAAATCAATCCTTAAATAACTGAAAGAATATAGCATGTTTGAGATTTAGAATACCCAATGTCTTTTTTTTTTAAATTTAATTTTATTTATTTTTTTATACAGCAGGCTCTTATTAGTCATCTTTTATTTTTTTGTGTGGTACGCGGGCCTCTCACTGTTGTGGCCTCTCCCGTTGCGGAGCACAGGCTCCGGACGCGCAGGCTCAGTGGCCATGGCTCACGGGCCCTGCCGCTCCGCGGTGTGTGGGATCTTCCCGGACCGGGGCACGAACCCGTGTCCCCTGCATCGGCAGGCGGATTCTCAACCACTGCGCCACCAGGGAAGCCCTAGTCATCTATTTTATACACATCAATGTATACATGTCAATCCCAATCTCCCAATTCATCACTCCGCCACCCCAACCCCCCACCGCTTTCCCCACTTGGTGTCCATACGTTTGTTCTTTATTATTGAGTTCTTTATTATTATGAGTTCTTTATTATTGTTCTACTGTTGTTCAGCTGGGATTACAGTTGATTCTTGAACAATGTGGAGGTAAGGGGCGCTGACCCCTGTGCAGTTGAAAATCCTTGTATAACTTTTGACCCCCCCCAAACTTAACTACTAATAGCCTACTGTTGACTGGAAGACTTACTGGTAATATAAATAGTTGATTAACACATGTTTTGTATGTCATATGTATTATATACTATATATTCTTACAATAAAGTAAGCTAGAGAAAAGAAAATGTTATTAAGAAAATCGTAAGGAAGAGAAAATACATTTACTGTACTGTATTTATCAGTAGTACTGTATTTACCATAAGTTTACATCATCTATTTACAAGATGAATTGTCTGTCTGTCAGTACCTACATATTGTCTTATATGATACAAAACACTGTAGATGTTATATGTAATACTAAGACTAGACATCAAAAATGAAAAGATAATATGCAAAAGCAATTCATATTTATTTACAAGTATAACAATTCGTGCATTGATAACAAAGAAGTAGCAATATAATTGCTTTATGGTAGCCTAGCTTATACACTAATTTATAATGTTGTTATAAAATTGTTATGGCATACAGTATTCCAGTCATATGTATAATACAGTATTGGAAACATTGTTAACTTTTTTTTAAAAACATTTTTTTTAAAAAACACTTACCTGGGATGGTAGACCAATACGCAGTTTCTCCACTTATGGGAGAAAGAGGGGCAAACTGTACAGTAATGTCATTCTTTGAAAGCAAAGTTACAAAACAGTAAGAAAACTAACATACTATTAATTTTATATTAAATATGCCTATATAAGGATAGACTAATATCTACATATATTTTATGCATTCATGATATAACATTTCTTAATTGTTTTGATATTTCTAGAATACACAGTTTGTGACTTTTTTTTTCAGATTTCCACAAAATTTTCCAATGTGTTTATTGAGAAAAATCTGCGTGTTAAGTGAACCCCTGCGGTTCAAACTTGTATTGTTTAAGGGTCAACTGTATTTGTCAAATAGCTTTGCTTAGTTTGTTTTGTTTTAAAACGAGTTCATGGGTATTATATTTCCTGAACTCTTTCGTATCAGAAATTATCTGTCTTTTATTTCCATACTTGGTAACACCCTGACTTGGTCTAATATTCTTGGGCACACTGTTTCTCTCAGAAGTTTGTAGTCATTGTTCCACTGTCACTGGGCATTGGAGTTGAAATGGAGGAGCCTTGAAACCCACCTGACTTGTTCCCCTCATCCGGCTGACTTGCCTTTATCTCCCTGAATGTCTGAAAGATTTTTTTTCTTTAACATTGAATAGTTTAACCAGGAAAGATCTCAATTTTCATCATTCTGTATCAAATTTTCTTAACCTAAGGTGTGCCCTTCTTATCTGTGAATACAGTTCTTCCTCTCAGGAAATTCTTCCTAGGTTATGTCTTTGAATTCATTTTTGTTTTTCTTTATACTCTAAGGATGCAATGTCTCCATGTTGGATGACTTTTTCTCTATATATCTTCTTTCATCTGTTCTTTAATCACACTGTCTTTTCACTCTGCACTTTCGATGATTATCCCCAGCCACCTCTCTATGATGTTTTCAACCCCACTTTTCTCTCTTTGCCATTTATAACTTATTAAATACGTGACAACGTTGTTTCATTTCTCTGTTTTTTTCTTAGCTCTACAATCACTTCTTTCATCTTAGTCAATTGTTTTGTGATTTTTCTTTGAGGTCTTGGCTTATTGAATTTGTATCTTTTTTTAAAATAAATTTATTTATTTATGGCTGCGTTGGGTCTTTGTTGCTGCACGCGGGCTTTCTTTCGTTGCGGCGAGCGGGTGCTACTCTTTGTTGCGGTGCATGGGCTTCTCATTGTGGTGGCTTCCCTTGTTGTGGAGCACGGGCTCTAGGCGTGCGGGCTTCAGTAGTTGTGGCACGCAGGCTCAGTAGTTGTGGCTCTCAGGCTCTGTAGTTGTGGCACACGGGCTTAGTTGCTCCATGGCATGTGGGATCTTCCTGAAGCAGGGCCCGAACCTGTGTCCCCTGCATTGGCAGGCGGATTCTTAACCACTGCACCACCAGGGAAATCCCTGAATTTGTATCTTAATGATTTCTTCTCTATAATGAAGCATTGAAAGGGAATTAGCATTTCTCCTTTGGGTTTTATTTTCTTCCTGAGGGTTTTTGTTTGTTTGTTTTATCTTTGTCTTGCCTGATGTATTATTCATTTTCATTGTAGTAGATTTGTATAATTTCTGTACTACTTCTTTTCATTTTGCTCACGTTTAACAATGAGTAACTTTGCTTTTAGCTTCTCTGAAGTGGTGTAGATGGATTCTCCTGAACACCTTTCCCACTTTACCTGGGACCAACTTGTCTACCCTCCGTCAGAGGATTGTTTAAGAGCTGAGTGCAGCTTTCTATTTACTTTTCAATTAGGCAGCATCATTTTGAATTCCCAGTGTTTTGTTGACTAACTCTGTTTGGGGAGATGGGTGTGACCTTAGGAGTTGTCCTCAGTCACATTGGAGTCTCTTTTCTTTTCATGGCTACCAAACCTAAAAGATAGTGGTTCAAGTGCTACTCTTTTCCTCTCTGGTTGCTGCTGATTAATTATTGGCCTTAAAGAAATAACAACTTCATCAGATGTGGGAAGAAGTTTCTGTTATCTTGTTTTACTCTGCTATCTTTACGTGGAAGTTGGGTGTCGAAGAAAGAGCCAAGTAAAATTTTGGAAGGGTTGAGTTATGAAATGGAACAGACTAGATGAATGGGTTTTTTTTTCAGACTTCAAGAAAGACTAGATGAATTTTAAAGTCGCATTTAGTTACATCTTCTGAGACATGACTAATATAACAGTTGAGGTCACACAACCATTAAAAATTGTCAGGAAGTGCAAAAACAATTTAATGACGAGGCATTGCAAGTTTTAGACCGCTAGAGGGCAGGACTTGGTCACAACGTGAAGTAGTTCCATAATACAATAACTATTGTCAAAAAAATTATACTGAATTTCATTTAAACTTCTGTAAAAAGTGCAAAAAGGAAAAACAGTGAGGGGCACGGAGCTAGAATTATCTGGCAGACAAGAGCTACTCACTGGTAAGATGGATCCCATGTTTCTTTGGGCATCTAAATCCAACCCCACTATGAGCTCATTTCTGTCAATCCCCCCAGTCTTCTGTTTGCAAACTATTAAACCACACCTCAGTTCTCAGTCAGCTGTGCTGTTTTCCAGCTAGAGTGCAGAAAGGTGAAGTGACTTGCCCAGAGTTACAGCCACCTACCTTGTAAATGGTAAAGACCTGAAATGGAGCACCCCTGTATTCTGGGCTCCTGGGCCTTCTACGGGTTTCTACAGTAGAACGAGCTCTTGCTTCTGATACTCTGTGGTCAGGATTTCAGCCTAAAGAGAATCAATGCCAGCAAGAAATAAATCAAAGTCCTCCCTTCAGCCCTAGTTGTCTGCAGCTCTGTGGCATTCTTCATTGTTACTCCTGACTGAGTCTTTTGTGGCCCAAGGATAAGCCTCTGTACAACAAAGATGAAGGAAACCTGCCTTTGGTGGCAGCAGTGTAACATTTGTTTCTTAGACTAGATCTTATTGTTGTAAGTACCATTTGCCAATATGAACTTTCAGCTTCTTGCTCACCAAATTCCTCCTTATATCGATTATAATGCTTCAACAGGGAATTTAAGGCTCAGTTTTTCCTTCTAGGGCTGCATTCTTAGCCTCAAGTCTTTAGTGAGATGTTTAATCATGTACATTTAAGATAAATGTCCACTCATCATTGTACTCAGGGAAGCTCTGAACCCACAAAATCACTCAAACCCTGCCAAAGATTTCAGGTTGGGGTATAAAGTACTCTGTCATAACAGAAATTGGGAGTATTTTCAACAGGACTGCATCCTTACAGAGAAGAGGCATTTTATTTATTTACTTTTTATGTAGATTTTATTTGGTCTGTCCCAGAAAATCATGTTGTCTTCCTTGGGAAGTACGTTGGCTTAAATACTGTCGTTAGGTTTTCACAAAACCAGATCCCTCCCAACAGGAAGCAGGTAGGTTTGATCTTTCCTTCATGATGAGGTGTAAGCATGAGCTATAGCTGGTGTGGTGCAGTTCATTGTGGGTTAAAGTGTCCAGTACTCCCTCCCCAGCACCTCCCCCCTATCTTTTACGCTGGAAAAACATGCAGAGAATTACACTTTCTACCACTGGAGTTGCTTTGTTTGGACTCCAGCATGGGGGCAATGATATATGCTTATTGTGATTTTCCGTGATGAAGAAATGAATAGAGCCTCGGATTAGGGGTGGGGATGGCTCTGCTTCCTCCTTTCTCTGGGGCTGAAGGGAGTAAAAGCTCGGACTTGGAGCAAAAGAGAAAAAAAACAAAGCTCTCTTGGAGGAGGTGACCCAGTCCTTGAACTATACCTTTGTGTACTGGGGAAGGAAACCAGTTTCAGACCTGTAGATCCTAGGAGCTGTGCTGCTTAATATCGAGTTCAAAAATTTCTTTTTCCTTGCATTATTCTCAAGATTTCAATAGTATTTTATCACTCATATGCTGGATTATGGAGAATTAGGACAGGGCTTGTACCCACCTGGTGTGGGACATACCAAGACAGGGGGCATGTCCTTCAGGCTGTACCCTTTAACACAGTCTTGTAGTGAGAGCCTGTAAAACAATGGTGAGATGGTGAGAGGCGACCCGCAGAGGGGTGCAAAGCAGTGGTCCATAGTGAGAGATGGTAAATGATGATCAAAGTGGATTTGTTACAGTGTGGAATTATGCCCTGAGGATTCTCAGGAATAATAAGGAGAAGCCCCCACCCCCAATAAATATGGATATTTCATAATAAATAAGTAAAATATAGGATAGGGCTCAGGCAAAATTGGTTGGATATTAAGCAGAAGGGCCTCCCTTGAACACTAAAGAAACTTGAGGAATTGGAGGTACCTATTGTTAGGGCCTTCTTGTTCGATTGTCTGCAACTTTCCATTTCCTAAAATAAACTCAAATGAAGAAGGCTGGGACAGGGCTTCCCTGGTGGTGCAGTGGTTGACAGTCCACCTGCCAATGCAGGGGACACGGGTTCGATCCCTGGCCTGGGAAGATCCCACATGCCATGGAGCAACTAAGCCCATGTACCACAACTACTGAGCCTGCGCTCTAGAGCCCATGTGACATAACTACTGAAGCCCATGTGCCTAGAGCCTGTGCTCTGCAACAAGAGAAGCCACTGCAATGAGAAGCCCGCACACCACAATGAAGAGTAGCTCCCTCTCACCGCAACTAGAGAAAGCCCATGCACAGCAGCGAAGACCCAACACAGCCAAAAATAAAAACAAATAAATTAATTAAAAGAAAAAAAAAGAAGAAGGCTGGGATCACCTTTATTGAGAAGTTCAAAGAAGAAAATGTATATTATCTTATGATCAATGTCTGGCTGGAGTGTACCTAAGGGAAAAACAGAGTGGAGTTCATTGCTAAACAAACATACAGTTTAGCGCTAGAGGGAAATGCAAGATCTTTACAATGCCAAACACAAGAACATTAAAACGAGGAGCATATCTGCAGAGAATGGAGCCATGTAGGTCGTGCAAAGAGCAGCCTATTTAATTACTTTATGGTTCTAAAAGGTGATGGGAAAATCCTGTGTCTTAAATAGGAGTGAATTTAGTATTACAGAGAGTTACAGATCTATGCAGTGAAATGAGAATCTCAATAAAGATGTGGCTAGGTGTAACAGTGTACCCTATGTTTAAGTATTCCATAGAAGGAAGATTGGAAAGATTGATGAATAATAAGTGGTATTGGGAATAATTGGAAAACAATTTGGGAAAAAATTATCTTTGAATGATACCTTATACCATGATATACTGGAAAATTGTTAAAATCACCTAGAATCTATTCCTCCTTCCTGTGATAATAAATCTTAACTTTGCTTGGGGGAATAACCTCTCCTCTTGCATGTGCACTGTGGGTGGGACTATAAATCAAGGTTCATTGCCTTTTTCTGGTCAAGGGGTGGCTGTCACCCAAGTCAGAACAATCAGAGTCTGTCTCAAGAAACTGTTAACAGAGCAAAGGAGGAATATGTATTGAGTACCTACTGTGTGCCAGGCAGAGGTCCCTGCCCCCATGGAGCTTACATTCTGGTGGGTGAGGAAGGGGGCAGAGGACCGTAAGTGCCCCTTCCTTTTGCTGCCATATTCCTTTTATGTCTGATGAGTGGTTTCTCCTGCCAAGATCCCCAGAGCTGCCTGGTTATTCCCTCTCCAATCCAAGCTCATCAGCTTTCACTTCAATTCTGTAAATTCTCCCCAATCTTTCCAATAAATTCCTTTTTGGCTTAAATTATTCTGAGTCAATTTATTGCCTGCGAACATAAATGAAAAATAAATTTCATGTGATTTAAGTAAGTGATTTTCAAGCTTCAGGTGCAGAAGAATCACATAGAGGGTGGTTAAAAATACACATTTCTATGATCCTTCTAGAGAAATTTTGATTAATTTGGTTTGTCATGGCTATTAGAGATGGGCATTAAAATAAACAAGCAAACAAAGCAGGTAATCTGGTGCAGATGAGTCTCAGACCACCCTTTGAGAACCATTAGGTTTAAGAGTCAATTCTGGGCTCCCCTGGTGGCACAGTGGTTAAGAATCCTCCTGCCAATGCAGGGGACATGGGTTCGAGCCCTGGTCTGGGAAGATCCCACATGCCGCAGAGCAACTAAGCCTGTGCACCACAACTACTGAGCCTGCGAGCCACAACTACTGAGCCCACGCACCACAACTACTGAAACCCACACACCTAGAGCCCGTGCTCTGCAACAACAGAAGCCACTGCAATGAGAAGCCCACGCACCGCAACGAAGAGTAGACCCTGATCGCCTCAACTAGAGGAAGCCCGCTTGCAGCCACGAAGACCCAATGCAGCCAAAAATAAATAAATTTAAAAAATTTTTTTAAATAAAATTAAAAAAATTAATTAATGAGGACAAAAGATTCAAAGAAATGCCAATAATGCACTGGCTAAGGTAGGCTGCAATTGTCAGTCTCCTGCCCCACTGGTGGCAGTTTAATTGGGATTGAGGAAACTCTTGGAAAGCTATATTCCCAGAAATGACCAAGGTGTTCTTCTCTATTTTTGAGGTCCATGAAACCTTTAATATAAGACTTCTGCTTTTAGAATTTATTGCTATAAAGGAATAAGTCCCAGCTCTTCCCAGAGTCCAGCTCCTTCAGTCCTTCTGACCTAAGGCTTGTTGTCTGTTAAAGACATAAGGGCCCAGGTTCCAACACTGCTCTATGCTAGGGCTGCCAGATTTAGCAAAAATTAATAATAATAAAATATAGAACATGCATTTAAATATTATGCAGGATATACTTATACCAAAAAAATTATTCATTGTTTATCTGAAATTCAAATTTAACTGGACACCCTGTATTTTATCGGACAGCTTTACCCTAAGCATGCATATCCCATCCTTTCTCTCCTATGAAGCTTGCAAAAAGACCCCCATTGAACAGTCTAGGAAAACCTCCAGCTCCAGGCATTAGTGGTACCTTAGATGCTTGATTTCTTAGAACCATAGAGCAAGGGCATGACATTTTTCAAACTTTCAAATCTACTAACTCAGCCAGGGACCTTTAATTCAGAAGCTAGGGTCACTTTTAGTGGGGTGCCTTGGCTCTTGACCCTCAGACTCTTGACCCTCATATAGCCAACAATGACCCTGGGAGTAGGTGGATTCTTGACCAGCCAAAGATCAGCCCAGAGAAAGACTCAGTCAACTTCTTCAAACTTTGGATTCCTTGTGTGTAAAGGAGTGTGAATAATACTATCTCCCTTCAGTGAAAATAAGAATATATATTTTCTTTTTGTGTGTGTGTCTGCAGAAACTAAGAAACCAGACATAAACAAGAGACAAATCAAAGTGGTTACCTGTAAGGGGTGAGAGTGGGAATGGGGTAGATGGTGATAAACATGGGGGGTACTTCTCAGGTATAGCTTTTTGTATCATTTTAGTTAGGAACCATGTGAGTGAATTATACACTTGAATAACCTCCCTTGCAAGGCTGTTCTGAGGATAAAATGTGGTCATGCAGGTACAGTGCCCAGCACACTCAGAGGTACTTGTAAAATGGTGCTAACATTATTTCCACCACAGCACCTTGAACCTGTAGGGGACCTGTTCCTTGTCTGGCACCTAATGGCGCATACACTAAGCAGTGACAAAAATCATCAACTTTGTTCTCAGGGAGCTGGTCTAATATTTATTTAAACCCTAAAGTTTGTGGTGACTCTTGCTTCCATGACTTCTGCATTCTTTCCTTCCTGCCTTCCTCCACCCATGTCTAGTCCAATTTGGTGCTTCATGATTTCATTCTGGCTCACTACTACCCACCCCTTTTCCTTCCACCAGTTAAATGCTACCTCTTCTTGGACAGTGCAACCAGTAACTTGTTATGTCTTAGATGAAGCAACTCTAATAGCAGGTGTTAAGAACAGTACCAAGGAAAGAGTTGGCTCTGAGTGGATGTGGTCATGTGGGAAAGCAATGAAGTGAGGAGATTTAGGAGGCATTTGATTAATACTAGTAATTTAGAGATTCATTTGCCATTACTGGATTCCAGAAACCTTTCAGGCTGACTTCATCCAGTTTCTGGGAGTGTCTCTTTGGGTCAGAATTTATTTGTGATAAGATTCACTTTCCAGCAATGAAAACAGAAGAAAGGAAGAACAATAGAAAAACTTGTATTCCAGATTTATGAGAGGTGGCTGGGAAAGGAAAGAGATAAGGACTGAGGGGCTTTAGGGCAGGAGGTGAGGAAAATTCCTGGTGTAAGTAGCCCAGCCTCAGCATTCAAGATGGGGATACACATCTTCACTGTGCTGTTGCCATTTGTTTAATGGGTGATCCAAGTTCTTTCTGAACCTGTAAAATGAGGACACCAGAAGGCCCTGCATATCCTTGGCCAATCATGGAACCTCAAATGAGTCTACTTCATTTACTGTAAATTTCTCTTAGCAAGAGCTACTCCTAGGAGTTAAATGAAATCATGAGCCAGTGATTGGGACTCTAGATTCAGAAAGCTGGAGTTATAATCCCACTTCTGCCACTTGCTATCTTTGTGACCTGGGGACAAGGTATTCAATCAGTTATTTTTTCCAATTTCTTTATGTAAGAAACAGGAATAAAGTGTATTGAGCACATACAGTTGTCGTAAGGACAAATAAAATGATCTATGTAAAACATGGAGAACAATACTTGGCACAAAATAAGTGTCCAGTGAATGTTTCATGGAGTAGTGATGGTAATATTAGTAGTGAAAGGTAATGCATATAAAGATGGGTTCAAAGTCTGGCACATAGTAAGCCTTCCATATGTGGTATCTGTTATTACTCCGACTTCTCCTGCCTTCAGGACCTCCTCACAGTAACTGTGTCTGCCCCCAAGTTCTGCTGCAGCTCTAGCCCTTCCCTGAAACAGGAACTCCATCCCTGTGAGCAGGTGTGAACTGAGAGTAGTTTGGTGCCCTGTGGTAAGGGGAGTGATGCAAATGGGCATTCTTGTTTATCATGGCTATGATTTTCAAGTCCTCAGGACTGTACTTGTGAGTTCCAATCTGTCTAATAAACTGATTCCTCCTTCCTTTGGCTTGTTTTACCCTACTCGGGTCCTATTTCAAACCTACCTGGGACTGTGATGCTACCACTCACGTGATGCAGAATATTCTCTGGGCATTGACACTTGCTACAGTGCTCAGCTCTCTGTATGAGCTACCTTGGATATCCAAGCCTGCTGCCCTCCTTTGGGGGACCAACTCCTTATTTAGCCTAGGATGCTCCTCTTTGTTGAGCTTTTTGTCTTATGTTTCCTGTCTTCCTGGTCCCAGTTCAAAAAATGTTCATGAAATTTTCAATCATGAGGTTCTATTACCCCTTGTTGAACTCCAGAAGCATATTATAATTTCAAAAATAAGTCTCTGTGTTGTAGAAAAGGAGCATATGTCAAAGATACAGCAGGAAAGGTCTTGGGTCAGAATTTCCTTTGAAGCTCAATAATGTAGAGGTATCTGGAGAAATAGACTTAACATTTTTGTTCACTCCATTTTTCTTTTAAAAACATTTTTGGTAAGTATGTGCTGGAACCTAGCAAAATCTTCAGGCTTCGCTCTGTCACAGTTTTTGTCTGTTTTTTTTGTTTGTTTTTTTACCTTTCTTGGGAAAAAATGCAGCAAGTTCAACTATCAGAATGGAAAGCCTTAGGACGTGGCATTTATTAAACAAATGTTGAAAACTAGTGCAAGTTATATTCATGATACTACTGTACTATGTTTAAGCAAGAAGTGTTGCTTGCTAATTTCATCCTCCAAGTGACACTGTAGAAGGTTTCATTGAATTGATCCATTAAATTAGGATCTGGACATGAAACCACTGAAAGTTTTGGCTTCTGAGTGAGGAATGTAACACTTAGAATACAAATTTGATTTTATACCCTGAAGTCACTCTATCTTTAGTTTGTGCGTGAATGCATTTTTGAATTGCTCAAGACTTTCATTACTACATATGGACAAACTGACTATAATAAAAACTGGGTTATTTGGGTTGGAGCTATTATCTCTATT
>NC_041221.1:144035587-144043087 GCF_002837175.3 Physeter macrocephalus | reverse complement strand
AGAAGGTTTCCAGAAGATGAGCAATTCTGAGATTAGGGTGCAATACAGTTGTTCACTATGAGGTGGAAGGTGAAAACTGGATGGAGGATAGGGTGAAGAAGGGATGGTCCATGGTTTCATACATGCTGATTTCTAGAAGTCCTCTGTACCTTCTTGTTCTTACAGTGCTAGTGGTGCTTCTCTCTGCCTTAGTTGACCTATAGGACTTCAAACACTGCCTGCTTAACTAGGTGTCCATTTCCATCCCACCCTGTTTTGTCACAGTCCATATACTGTGGCCTCTTCCTGGATTCATCAATAGACTGGTAGGGGGCTTCATTAATTAGCATTTGTAAGATGTTTTAGCGGATTAGGGGTAATTAGGAAAGCAGAGCCAAGAGCTTTTATTACCTTCCTCTCTGCTGTCTCTTTTCCTGCCTCTTCTGAGAAACTGGCATTGATGGTGACTTGAATGAATTTGAACTTGTTGTACTGTATCATTTCATTTTTCGTTAAATAGATTCAGAAGTCCCCCAGGTCCCATATGGGAGACGCTTTCCAAGCATCAGTCATTTCTCCTGTAGACCAGGCAAATTCAGTGTTGATAAATAATCCAGGCTTATAATCGCCATAAAGGGCAAAGTGTTTGAAAGCCACAGGTGAAATCTGCTGGATTCTTACAGCTTTCTCTTTCAAGAACCCCCCTCCACTACCCGGCTTGGACATCGCAGTTATCCCATGGCTTCCATCTAGTAATTCCCTCCCCATTAATGCACCGTGCTCTGAAAACTAGACAATTTTAAAATGCTCTCTTTTGTTAACATCTTGATTAAATATTTTTTGCTGTGCCTTTCTTATTTTACCATACAGAAGATGAATCAGTTAGGAACTGTATTTGGGGGCTGGTAACAGAAACCTGAAATAACATGGTTTAACAGGATGGAGGTTTATTTTTCTCTCATATATAGGCAGTCTGGCGGCTGACTTTCTATAGTTATTACAGTTGTTCTATGATACAATCTTTGCCCTAAGCTTCTATCTTTTTGTTCTATCATCATTAGCATGTGACTTCCAATTTTAAGGTGCAAGATGGCCACTGCAGCTCCAGACATCAAGTCTATATTCCAGTCAGGAGGAAGGAAGAATGGGAAAAATGCAAAAGAGCCTCCTACCTAATTTTGCAGCCCTCCTGAAAGCCTTATCCCATACTTGGTTACCTGGCTACCCTTTTCATAATGTGATGCTGGAAAAAGTAGTTTTGTATCAGTGCACATTGATGCCACCAACAAGATCAGGTTTCTATTATTAAGGAAGAAGTGATGATGGGTAATTATCAGCTTCTATCACACCACATTCCTAAAGTATGTCTTACATAATAATTCTTACCTGAATAATAATTACTAATATTTGTACAGTGTATTAGGGTGTCAAAACCAAACCCTTCAATGGTCATGGCCTCATGTGGTCCTGGGTGATATAAAAGAACACAGAGACCATTTTATCCAGAAGAACATTAGGAAATTTTATTTGCCACAGGGTACCCAGCCATGAACCATCTGAAAGAGAGACAAAGGGAGAAACCTTCTCAAAGATTTTAATAAGTTCAAACATTATATTGACTTCCCTAGACACCTCCTAGTAGTTTCACCTGCAATTACTCTGGAGCAAAAGGGACAGAATATGAGGTTCTGGAGCTTCCTGTGCAGAGGCCCTGTCTAATCTCTTGCTCTTCTGGTTGGATTTATGTCTTTTCCAATATCTTCAGCAGTGGGTTTTTTTTAAGGTGAGTTGCTTAATGTGTTAGTCATCAATTGGAGTGCACCCCAACTAGGGATTCAGGAGGTCATTGCAGAATTCTAGACTTGGGGCAACAAGAACAAAACAAAAGATACTCATTGTGCAACTATCTGGCCATTGACAATTTTCAAAATTGTTCTGCCTTGGGGAGATAATGCCAGATGGTTGTGTGTGGGGTGAACGGTGGGGGCAGTGCAGGGAAGAGACAAATAGAAAAAGACTGGACAATCTTCTGAGTTTGATGTAAGGAAAATACCCAGCAGATAGCAGGTTAGCAGGTGCTCACTCAGTGTTAGTTCCCTGTGCCCTTTGTGGTTCTGGGACTAGGAAGTTTAAGTACTGCGAGGGAGAATATCTCACAAAGACATTTCATTTCAACTTATTTTTGTGCTATCATCTAGAAATAATGAGAGAAACTGAGGCAAAAGTACTGAGACCTTTTGCCTACCAAGGGTTAGAAAATATTTCCTCCACCATCTTCTTGGAATCATGTAGTATTTGTGGGTTAGACCTTACCCAGAAGCTATTTCTGTCAGCAAAATTCAGCTTCCTTCTGTCCCACCACCCACTTCTTGCCCTGTTCTGTCTCTGTCAGCTGTTGTTTTCAGAGAGCAGGAAGCAGAACTAATACACCCTTGATTCACTTCTGGTGTCTACTAATGAAGTTGTAGTTCAGGTATGGAAAGATGTCATTTTTCCTGTGAGGTCTCTTTGTTCTTGTCTCCTGCCGATGCTATCTTAGAACAGCCATCAGTATGCAAAGTTCAGAAGCAGTGTCATTGTTTGGGAAGAGCATATGGAACCTGAATTTCATTTCTCCCCTGGGACGTACGCTGTAAAGGCAGATTCTAAAGATTGCAGTCGGAGTATGTATTGTCACACTGGAGAGAACTGAAAAATCCACTGAATGTATTTCAGCTTCATGTCAATCATTTTATATTTGAGTGAAAGTAGTGAGCTATTTGTTGTATATCACATTGAACAGAGGTGGTTAATACACTGCTTAATATCCTTCAGTGCATTCCCAACTCTTTGGAGAAAGTCTGAACTCCCTAATATAGTCTCTAAGACCTTTTGTGATCTGATCTCTGGCCATCTACCTTTTCAGCCTCATGTTTTACTATCTTCTAATATATACTTTATTATCTAGCCATATCAAGCAAATAATAATAATAAAAGCCCACATTTGGGGGCCAGCATCTATGCTGAACACTTAACATAAACCTCACATAGCTCACAGTAAGAATCCCAGAAATAGGATTGCTGAGTAAATTAAGGTCTCAGGGGTATGCTCCTTATAGGCGCTTGTATACATTGTTCATTGCTGATTGCTGTTCTGTTCTTTTCACATTCCCTGAAACCATCATGTGTCTTTAATCACAGTTTCTACCAATGTCCCTTAGTTGGATTCCAAGTTGATGCAGCTGGGCTGCAGGACCATTCTTCATACTGCGCCAGGTCTGCAGTCAACCCGATTGCTAGCTCATCTACATCCTCTGAGCTGCAGCCATTTCCTTTTCTTTTTTTTTTTTTTACATCTTTATTGGAGTTTAATTGCTTTACAATGTTGTGTTAGTTTCTGCTGTATAACAAAGTGAATCAGCTTCTTGCCCTGTTCTGTCTCTGTCAGCTGTTGTTTTCAGAGAGCAGGAAGCAGAACTAATACACCCTTGATTCACTTCTGGTGTCTACTAATGAAGTTGTAGTTCAGGTATGGAAAGATGTCATTTTTCCTGTGAGGTCTCTTTGTTCTTGTCTCCTGCCGATGCTATCTTAGAACAGCCATCAGTATGCAAAGTTCAGAAGCAGTGTCATTGTTTGGGAAGAGCATATGGAACCTGAATTTCATTTCTCCCCTGGGACGTACGCTGTAAAGGCAGATTCTAAAGATTGCAGTCGGAGTATGTATTGTCACACTGGAGAGAACTGAAAAATCCACTGAATGTATTTCAGCTTCATGTCAATCATTTTATATTTGAGTGAAAGTAGTGAGCTATTTGTTGTATATCACATTGAACAGAGGTGGTTAATACACTGCTTAATATCCTTCAGTGCATTCCCAACTCTTTGGAGAAAGTCTGAACTCCCTAATATAGTCTCTAAGACCTTTTGTGATCTGATCTCTGGCCATCTACCTTTTCAGCCTCATGTTTTACTATCTTCTAATATATACTTTATTATCTAGCCATATCAAGCAAATAATAATAATAAAAGCCCACATTTGGGGGCCAGCATCTATGCTGAACACTTAACATAAACCTCACATAGCTCACAGTAAGAATCCCAGAAATAGGATTGCTGAGTAAATTAAGGTCTCAGGGGTATGCTCCTTATAGGCGCTTGTATACATTGTTCATTGCTGATTGCTGTTCTGTTCTTTTCACATTCCCTGAAACCATCATGTGTCTTTAATCACAGTTTCTACCAATGTCCCTTAGTTGGATTCCAAGTTGATGCAGCTGGGCTGCAGGACCATTCTTCATACTGCGCCAGGTCTGCAGTCAACCCGATTGCTAGCTCATCTACATCCTCTGAGCTGCAGCCATTTCCTTTTCTTTTTTTTTTTTTTACATCTTTATTGGAGTTTAATTGCTTTACAATGTTGTGTTAGTTTCTGCTGTATAACAAAGTGAATCAGCTATATGTATACATATATGCCCGTATCCCCTCCCTCTTGTGTCTCCCTCCTATCCTCCCTATCCCACCCCTCTAGGTGGTCATAGAGCACCGAGCTGATGTCCCTGTGCTATGCAGCTGCTTCCCACTAGCTATCTATTTTACATTTGGTAGTGGATATATGTCAATGCTAATCTCTCACTTCGTCCCAACTTCCCATCCACCCCCACATGTCCTCAAGTCCATTCTCTACGTCTGCGTCTGTATTCCTGTCCTGCCTCTAGGTTCATCAGAACCACTTTTTTCTTTTTTTTAAGATTCCATATATATGTGTTAGCATACGGTATTTGCTTTTCTCTTTCTGACTTACTTCACTCTGTATTACAGTCTCTAGGTCCGTCCTCCTCACTACAAATAACTCAATTTTGTTTCTTTTTATTGCTGAGCAGTCTTCCATTGTATATATGTGCCACATCTTTATCCATCCATCTGTCGATGGACACTTAGGTTGCTTCCATGTCGTGGCTATTGTAAATAGAGCTGCAATGAACATTGTGGTACATGTCTCTTTTTGAATTATGGTTTTCTCAGGGTATATGCCCAGTAGTGGGATTGCTGGGTCATATGGTAGTTCAATTTTTAGTTTTTTAAGGAACCTCCATACTGTTCTCCATAGTGGCTGTATCAATTTACATCCCCACCAACAGTGCAAGAGGGTTCCTCTTTCTCCACACCCTCCCAGCATTTACTGTTTGTAGATTTTTTGATGATGGCCATTCTGAGCAGTGTGAGGTGGTACCTCATTGTAGTTTTGATTTGCATTCTCTAATGATTAGTGATGTTGAGCATCTTTTCATGTGTTTGTTGGAGATCTATATATCTTCTTTGGAGAAATGTCTATTTAGGTCTTCCACCCATTTTTGGATTGGGTTGTTTCTTTTTTTGATATTGAGCTGCATGAGCTGCTTGTATATTTTAGAGATTAATCCTTTGTCAGATGCTTCGTTTGTAAATACTTTCATTCTATGGGTTGTCTTTTCATCTTGTTTATGGTTTCCTTTGCTGTGCAAAAGCTTTTAAGTTTCATTAGGTCCCATTTGTTTATTTTTGTTTTTATTTCCATTTCTCGAGGAGGTGGGTCAAAAAGGATCTTGCTGTGATTTATGTCATAGAGTGTTCTGCCTATGTTTTCCTCTAAGAGTTTTAGAGTGTGTGACCTTACATTTAGGTCTTTAATCCATTTTGAGTTTATTTTTGTGTATGGTGTTAGGAAATGTTCTAATTTTATTCTTTTACATGTAGCTGTCCAGTTTTCCCAGCACCACTTATTGAAGAGGCTGTCTCTTCTCCATTGTATATTCTTGCCTCCTTTGTCAAAGATAAGGTGCCCATATGTGCATGGATTTATCTCTTGGCTTTCTATCCTGTTCCATTGATCTATAGTTCTGTTTTTGTGCCGGTACCACACTGTCTTGATTACTGTAACTTTGTAGTATAGTCTGAAGTCAAGGAGCCTGATTACTTCAGCTCTGTTTTTCTTACTCAAGATTGCTTTGGCTATTTGGGATCTTTTGTGTTTCCATACAAACGGTAAAATTTCTTGTTTTAGTTCTGTGAAAAATGCCATTGGTAGTTTGATAGGGATTACGTTGAATCTGTAGATTGCTTTGGGTAGTATAGTCATTTTCACAACGGTTGTATCCTGCTACTTTACCAAATTCATTGATTAGCTCTAGTAGTTTTCTGGTAGCATCTTTAGGATTCTCTATGTATAGTATCATGTCATCTGCAGACAGTGACAGCTTTACTTCTTCTTTTCCAATTTGTATTCCTATTATTTTGTTTTTCTTCTCTGATTGCTGTGGCTAAAATTCCAAAACTATGTTGAATAATAATAGTGGTGAGAATGGGCATCCTTGTCTTGTTCCTGATCTTTCAGGAAATGGTTTCAGTTTTTCACCATTAAAAATGATATTGGCTGTGGGTTTGTCCTATATGGCTTTTATTATGTTGAGGTAGGTTCCCTCTATGCCTACTTTCTGGAGAGAGTTTTTATCATAAATCGTTTTTGAAGTTTGTCAAAAGCTTTTTCTGCATCTATTGAGATCATCATATGGTTTTTATCCTTCAATTTGTTAATACGGTGTATCACATTGATTAATTTGCGTATATTGAAGAATCCTTGTATTCCTGGGATAAACCCCACTTGTTCATGGTGTATGATCCTTTTCATGTGCTTTTGGGATTCTGTTTGCTGGTATTTTGTTGAGGATTTTTGCATCTATGTTCATCAGTGGTATTGCCATGTAGTATTCTTTTTTTGCAACATCTTTGTCTGGTTTTGGTATCAGCATGATGCTGGCCTCATAGAATGAGTTTGGGAGTGTTCCACTCTCTGCTATATTTTGGAGGAGTTTGAGAAGGATAGGTGTTTGCTCTTCTCTAAATGTTTGATAGAATTCGCCTGGGAAGCCATCTGGTCCTAGGCTTTTGTTTGTTGGAAGATTTTTAATTGCAGTTTCAATTTCATTACTTGTGATTGGCCTGTTTATATTTTCTATTTCTTCCTGGGTCAGTCAGAAGGTTGTGCTTTTCTAAGAATTTGTCCATTTCTTCCAGGTTGTCCATTTTATTGGCATATGGTTGCTTGTAGTAATCTCTCATGATTCTTTGTATTTCTGCAGTGTCAGTTGTTACCTCCCCTTTTTCATTTCGAATTCTATTGATTTGAGCCTTCTCCCTTTTTTCTTGATCAGTCTGTCTAATGGTTGATCAATTTTATTTATCTTCCTAAAGAACCAGCTTTTAGTTTTATTGATCTTTGCTATTGTTTCCTTCATTTCTTTTTCATTTATTTCCGATCTGATCTTTATGATTTCTTTCCTTCTGCTAAATTTGGGGTGTTTTTCTTTTTCTTTCTCTAATTGCTTTAAGTGTAAGGTTAGGTTGTTTGTTTGAGATGTTTCTTGTTTCTTAAGGGAGGACTGTATTGTTATAAACTTCCATCTTAGGACTGCTTTTGTTGCATCCCATATGTTTGGGGTGGTGGTGTTTTCATTGTCATTTGTTTCTCGGTATTTTTTGATTTCCTCTTTGATTTCTTCAGTG
>NC_041221.1:144014258-144034832 GCF_002837175.3 Physeter macrocephalus | reverse complement strand
TATGTATTGAGGTGCTCCTATGTTGGGTGCATAAATATTTACACTTGTTATATCTTCTTCTTGGATTGATCCCTTGATCATTATGTAGTGTCCTTCGTTGTCTCTTGTAATAGTCTTTATTTTAAAGTCTATTTTGTCTGATATGAGTATTGCTGCTCCAGCTTTCTTTTGATTTCCATTGCATGGAAAATCTTTTTCCATCCCCTCACTTTCAGTCTGTATGTGTCCTTGGTTTGAAGTGGGTCTCTTGTCGACAGCATATATATTGGTCTTGTTTTTGTATCCATTCAGCCAGTCTATGTCTTTTGGTGGGAGCATTTAATCCATTTACATTTAAGGTAATTCTTGATATGTATGTTCTATTACCATTTTCTTAATTGTTTTTTGGGTGTTTTTGTAGGTCTTTTCCTTCTCTTGTGTTTCCCATCTAGAGAAGTTCCCTTAACATTTGTTGTAAAGCTGGTTTCGTGGTGCTGAATTCTCTTAGCTTTTGCTTGTCTGTAGAGCTTTTAATTTCTCCATCAAATGTGAGTGAGATCCTTGCTGGGTAGAGTAATCTTGGTTGTAGGTTTTTCTCTTTCATCAGTTTGAATGTGTCCTGCCCCTCCCTTCTGGCTTGCAGAATTTCTGCTGAAAGATCAGCTGTCAACCTTATGGAGACTCCCTTGTATGTTATTTGTTGCTTTTCCCTTGGTGCTTTTAATATTTTTTCTTTGTATTTAATTTTTGATAGTTTGATTAATATGTGTCTTGGTTGTTGCTTTTCCCTTGCTGCTTTTAATATTTTTTCTTTGTATTTAATTTTTGATAGTTTGATTAATATGTGTCTTGGCATGTTTCTCCTTGGATTTATCCTGAATGGGACTCTCTGCACTTCCTGGACTTGCTTGACTATTTTCTTTCCCATGTCAGGGGAGTTTTCAACTGTAATCTCTTCAAATATTTTCTCACACCCTTTCTATTTTTTTTAATAAATTTATTTATTTTTAGTTTTACTTTAGTTTTGGCTGCGTTGAGTCTTCGATGCTGTGCACAGGCTTTCTCTAGTTGCAGCGAGTGGGGGCTACTCTTCGTTGCGGTACATGGGCTTCTCATTGCAATGGCTTCTCTTGTTGTGGAGCATGGGCTGTAGGCATGCAGGCTTCAGTAGTTGTGGCGCATGGGCTCGGTAGTTGTGGTTCGTGGACTCTAGATCACCGGCTCAGTAGCTGTGGTGGATGGGCTTAGTTGCTCTGTGGCATGTGGGATCTTCCTGGACCAGTGCTTGAACCCATGTCCCCTGCATTGGCAGGTGGATTCTTAACCACTGCGTCACCAGGGAAGCTCCTCTCAGACCCTTTCTTTTTCTCTTCTTCTTCTGGGACCCCTATAATTTGAATGTTGGTGCATTTAATGTTGTCCAGCGGTCTCTGAGACTGTCCTCAATCCTTTTCTTTCTTTTTTCTTTATTCTGCTCTGCAGCTGTTATTTCCACTATTCTATCTTCCAGGTCACTTTTCCCTTCTTCTGCCTCAGTTATTCTGCTATTGATTCCTTCTAGAGTATTTAAAATTTCATTTATTGTGTTGCTCATCATTGTTTTTTTGCTCTTTAGTTCTTCTAGGTCCTTGTTAAACATTTCTTGTATTTTCTCCATTCTATTTCTGAGATTTTGGATCATCTTTACTGTTATTACTCTGAATTCTTTTTCAGATAGACTGCCTATTTCCTCTTCATTTGTTTGGTCTGTTGGGTTTTTTCCTTTCTCTTTCATCTGCTGCATATTTCTCTGTCTTCTCATTTTGTTGAACTTACTGTGTTTGGGGTCTCCTTTTTGCAGGCTGCAGGTTTGTAGTTCCTATTTTTTCTGGTGTCTGTCCCCAGTGGGTGAGGTTGGTACAGTGACTTACATAAGCTTCCTGGTGGAGGGGACTGCTGCCTGTGTTCTGGTGGATGAGGCTGCATCTTGTGACTCTGGTGGGCAGGGCCACATCTGGTGTTGTGTTTTGGGGTGTCTGTGAACTTAGTATC
The DNA here is from genome assembly GCF_002837175.3 of Physeter macrocephalus. Lineage (NCBI taxonomy): Eukaryota > Metazoa > Chordata > Mammalia > Artiodactyla > Physeteridae > Physeter > Physeter macrocephalus. The sequence goes on along the minus strand of NC_041221.1, from coordinate 144,032,822 downwards.
ACTTTAGTCAGCCTGTCTGCTAATGGGTGGGGTTGTGTTCCTGTCTTGCTAGTTGTTTGGCATGGGCTGTCCAGCACAGGAGCTTGCCGGCCATTGGGTGGAGCTGGGTCTTAGTGTTGAGAGAGAGATCTCTGGGAGAGCTCTCACCGATTAATGTTACATGGGGTCAGGAGGTCTCTGGTGGTCCAGCATCCTGCACTCGGCTTTCACACTTCATAGGCTCAGGCCCGAAACCCGGCCAGAGCACCAAGACCCTCCCAGCTGCATGGCATGGAAGAAAAGGAAGAAAACAAACAAACACACCAAACGAACAGACAGAAACCCAAAACAAATAGTAAAAGCACAACTAAACAGACAAAATCACACAAAGAAACATATACACACACACTCACAAAACAAAACAAAACAAAACAAAAGGAACAGACAGAACCCCAAGACAAATGGTAAAAGCAAAACTAAACACGCAAATATCACACAAAGAAACATACACACACTCACAAAAAGAGGAAAAAAGAACAAAAAAAGGAAGAGAGCAATGAAACCAATAAACAAACCCACAAATGAAAACAAACATTAAAAACTAAACTAACATAAACATAAAACCAAAAAACAAATCAAATGCAGAAAGTAAACCCTAAGTCTACAGTTGCTCCCAAAGTCCACAGCCTCAATTTTGGGAACACTCATTGTCTATTCAGGTGTTCCACAGATGCAGGGTACATCAAGTTGATTGTGGGGATTTAATCTTCTGCTCCTGAGGCTGCTGGGAGAAATTTCCCTTTCTCTTCTTTGTTCGCACAGCTCCTGGGGTTCAGCTTTGGTTTGGCCCTGCCTCTGCGTGTAGGTCGCCCGAGGGCGTCTGTTCCCCACCCAGACAGGAGGGGTTAAAGCAGCAGCTGATTAGGGCCCTCCTGCTCACTCAGGCCGAGGAGAGGCAGGGGTACAGTAGTCAGAAATGGGATGTAGGGAGTGCCTGCGGTGGCATGTAGTTGCAACAGCCTGAGGCGTGCTGTGTTTTCTCCTGGGAAAGTTGGCCCTGGATCACGGGACCCTGGCATTGGTGTGCTGCACAGGCTCCTTGGGGGTGTGGGTAGTGACCTGTGTTTGCACACAGGACTTTTGTTGACAGTGGCGGCAGCAGTAGCGGCCCATGCCCGTCTCTGAGGTCCAAGATGATAGTCATGGCTCACAGCCATATCTGGAGCTTGCTTAGGCAGTGCTCTGCCATCTGTGGGCACACAGAGCAGGGAGCCCCTCTCCTCGCCTACCCCGAAACAATGGTCTCTTGCCCCTTAGGCAGTTCCAGACTTTTTCCCGGACTCCCTCCTGTCTAGCTGTGGCGCACTAGCCTCCTTCAGGCTGTGTTCACGCAGCCAACCCCAGTCCTCTCCCTGGGATCTGACCTCCGAAGCTCGAGCCTCAGCTCCCAGCCCCCACCTGTCCCAGCAGGTGAGCAGAGAAGCCTCTTGGGCTGGTGAGTGCTGGTTGGCTCTGATCCTCTGTGCGGGAATCTCTCTGCTTTGCCCTCTGCACCCCTGTTGCTGTGCTCTCCTCTGTGGCTCTGAAGCTTCCCCACTGCCCACCCCCTGTCTCTGCCAGTGAAGGGCCTTCCTAGTGTGTGAAAACTTTTCCTCCTTCACAGCTCCCTCCCAGAGGCACAGGACCCATCCCTATTCCTTTGTCTCTTTTTTTTCTTTTACCCTACCGAGGTATGTGGGGATTTTCTTGCCTTTTGGGAAGTCTGAGGTCTTCTGCCAGTGTTCAGTAGGTGTTCTGTAGGAGTTGTTCCACATTTAGATGTATTTCTGGTCAGCTGTTGTGGGTCACCATTGCTTGCCAGAAAGCAAAATAAATGGCACAAAGGAAATTAACAGCAGATTAAACTATACATTTTGATCAATACTTTCCATGCAGCCCGTTCTTGAGCTTTCAATTGGTGGTGAACAAATGTGTGCAAATAGAGTGCATTATAATGATCCATTCTATGTAAGTTACTGTAATGATTTATTTGGATATGCAGTATATTTTAATAAAAATACATCAAAGACAACTTTATTACAAAGCAGCATTTTCAGTAGGGTCTAGCTGTACATGTTTCCTCATTTAGTTCTTGCAAAACCTTTGATTTAAATAAATTAGATTAAGTACTATTATTATTACAGATGTGGAAACTGAGGCTTAGAACAACCTCAGTGGTGTGTTTAATGTGGCATACAGCAGAACACCTCAGCCAGTATACCAGAGGGAGTGCACTAATAGCTCTCATGTTGAAATCAGCCATAGATTTGGGGGTGGGGGGGAGAGAAGAGGGCACGGTAGATTTGTTATTACAATTTTAGACATTCAAATTTACTAACAGTTTCACACATGCATCTCAACACAGACTTGTATTTCTGTTGAAAAATGAAAATTTGTAGGAATACTAGGTCCTGCCTAGCATCAGTCACTGGAGCTGGGGGTCGGGTTGATCTTTTTGAGTGCAGCATGCCCTCCGCAGTTTGCCACAGTCTCACTACTCTCTCTTGTCTTTCCCAGGACCCAACTAACTCCACTCATTCACATTACCTCTGGCTCCTATGGCCATTTGAGGTTAGGACCACTGAACAACACTCAAACACACACACACACTCTCTCTCTCTCTCTCTCTCTCTCTCTCTCTCTCTCTCTGTAGCTCCTCCAGAGCACTATACTTTGCCCTTTCCCTCCTTTACAATTGCTCAACTGTCCTATCACTTTAACTTAACCAATACAATTCACTTCCTTTCCTGCCTCTCTATCACTCCCTCTTCCCAACACTTTCCACCCCTGCTAACACATGCCTCTCTGAGCACTCTGGACAAACCTCTCTCTTAGTCCTTCTGCAATGTACCGTAATTGTCCTTTAAATGTGTTGTTCTTGCAAGCCTACTGACAGCTGGGAGTAACGTAAATCTCGAGGCCTAGCTTGCTCGTGCTCAGTAAGGATTTGAATGAGTAGATGAATGAATAAGTGGATGGATGGATGGGTGAATGCGTGACTTGTTGACCAGAACTCAGGTGAAACCACTTTCTACTCTCCTTTCCAGAGTAGGGGAAGTGAATATTAAAAGCCATCAGTAGTGACCTGCCCTTGGCTTTTGACTGGAGCAGAGCATGTGCTTGAACTGCTTGCTGGTCTGCTCAGCGATTGCTTCTAAACCAAAAATATCCAGGAGGAAAGAATACGATGTCTTTTTCTTCCCAAAGGAACTCAGAGCAGTAAATACTATTAAACCACAGATAAAGCTGAATGGTCATTTAGTTTTTAAGAATTAAAAAGAGCAAGTCTTTAGGATCTTAGTCACTATAGTTGAGTGCTGAATTTAGCCTGAGCTAGTAGTAAAGGCAATTCTAGTCCACTTAAGAGAAACAGTTATTAAACAAGACAGTCTAGCCAGAAAGTTAAAAAAAAAGCCTCCTCATCTGATCACGTTACTGAAATATTTTAGTTGACTCTTATTTCAACTAGGCATTCTGCCATCTGCAAATAATATTTTACATATACTTTCCCAACAGTTAGATTTCTTTTCTTCCTTTCTAACCATTACAATTGCACAATTCTCCAGTCCAACATTAATTGTGAAGTTAAATGCCAACCTTGTTCTGGCCCTTTCTTAAAAAAATTATCAAAGTAATACATTCATAGGGTAAAAAAATGAAGCGGAAGGCTCACAATAAGAAACAGCTGTCCCTTGTCCCTCCTCCCCAGTTTCTCTCTCTAGTAGCAATCATTTCAAACTATTTGAATCATTTCAACCTGCCCCCCTCCTGCCTCTTCTCATCATTTTTAGGTCCGTTCATTCTGTTAATTGTAATTTTTCAATAGCCTTTTATTTTTTCAATAGCAGTTATAACCTTCTAACCTACTGAATTTATTTACTTATGTCTCAGTTTGTTGTCTATATTCCTGCTCCTTGCTAGAAGCTCTGTGAAAGCAGGGATCTTCATTTTGTTTACTAATATATGCCACATACCTAGAAGAGTGCCTAGCACATAGTAGCTGCTGAAAGAATTGGATAAGTGAATGAATCAATATTATGATTAAATGTGACACACCGTAGGGCCAGGTAGAGTGTCATGGGGAGGTCATCGCCTTTCTTACAGTTTTCTTTTTCTCCAGGAGTTTATAACTGCGCTTTTTTTCTCTTATCCCGTCTGTTATCCATTCATTCTAACTTTCATCCCAAATGTTCTGTAATATCAGGGTTTTGCTTTTAAGGAGAATGACTGATGTTTCTCTAATAAGTATAATTTTGGCTTTGTCAAAAGATTTTTTATCATGTTAAGAGAGCATTCTTACACTATTTTAAAACAGCTTTTTTTTTTTTTTTTTTGTGGTATGCGGGCCTCCCTCTGTTGTGGTTTTTTTTTTTTTTTTTGTGGTATGCGGGCCTCCCTCTGCTGTGGCCTCTCCCGTTGCGGAGCACAGGCTCCGGACGCGCAGGCTCAGCGGCCATGGCTCACGGGCCCAGCCGCTCCGCGGCATGCGGGATCCTCCCAGACCGGGGCGCGAACCCGGTTCCCCTGCATCGGCAGGCGGACGCGCAACCACTGCGCCACCAGGGAAGCCCCAAAACAGCTTTTTAAAGATATAAATCACACAATCATTCCTTTAAAGTGTACAGTTTGATATTGTGGAAGAATTATGTCCCTTCAAAATTTATATGTTGAGCCCCAACTTGCAAGACCTCAGAATGTAACGATATTTGGAGATAAGATCTTCAAAGAGACAATAGTTTAAAATGAGGCCATTAGGGTAGGATCCTAATTCAAAATGGCTGGTGTCTTTATGAAAAAGAAGAGACACCAGAAGTGCAGATGCACAGAAGGATGAACATATGAGGAAAAAGCAGCAAGAAGGTGGCCATCTGCCAGCCAAGGAGAGAGGTCTGGGAGGAGACCAATCCTGCCAGCACCTTATTTGTGAACTTATAGCCTCTAGACTGTGGGATAATACATTTCTGTTGTTTAATTCATTCATTCAGTGATATTTTGTTATGGTAGCCCTAGAAACCTGTTACAGATGTTCTTTTAGTATATTCACAAATATGTGCACACATCACCACAGTTAATTTTAGAACAACTTCATCACCTCAAAAAGAATCCCCATACCCTTTAGCTATCAGCACCTTCTACCCCCTCTGTTCACCCCAGACTTGGGCAACCACTATTTTGAGTCTTCATAGATTTGCCAATTCCAGAAATTTCATATTAAAGACATCATATAATATGTGGTCTTTTGTGACTGACTTCTTTCACTCAGCAAGTTTTTAAGGTTCATCCATGTTGTAACATGCATAAGTACTTCATTATTTTGTGTGTGGCCTAACACTGTTCTTTGTATGGGTATACCACATTTTAATTTATCCATTCACCAGTTGATGGATATTTGGGTTGTTTCCACCTTTTGGCTATTATGAATAGCCCTGCTACAAACTTTTGTGTACAAGCTTTTGTGTGGACATATGTTTTCACTCTCTCGGGTATATACCTAGGAGTAGAATTGCTGGGTCATAAGGTAACTCTATGATTAATTGTTTGAGGAACTATCAGACTACTTTCCAAAGTGGCACCATTATACATTCCCACCATCAATATAAGAGGGTTCCAATTTCGCCATATCCTCACAAACACTTGTTATTATCTGACTTTTTTATTATAGGCGTTTTATTGGGGGTGAAGTGGAATTTCATTGTGGTTTTGATTTGCATTTCTCTGATGACTAATTCTGTCAAGTATCTTTTCATGTGGTTATTGGCCATTTGTACATCTTCCTTGGAGAAATGTCTGTTCAAGTCCTTTGCCCATTTTTAAATTGGGTTATTCGTCTTATTGTTATTAAGTTGAAAGACTTCTTTATATTTTCTAGATACAAGTTCCTAATCAGATATATGATTTGCAAATATTTTCTCCCATTCTATGGATTGTCTTTTCACTTTCTTGATAGTGTCTTTTGCAACACAAAAGCTTTTAATTTTGCAGAACTCCAGGTTACCTATTTTTTCTTTTGTTGCTCATAATTTTGGTGTCATATTTAAGAATCCATTTCCAAATCTGAGTTTGTAAAGATTTACCCCTATGTTTTTTTCTAAGAATTTTGTAGATTTAGCTTTTAGATTTAAGCCTTTAATCCATTTTGAGTTAATTTTTGTATGTGATGTGAGGTAGGGGTCCAACTTCATTCTTCTGCATGGTGCTATTCAGTTGTCCCAGCGCTATTTGTTAAAAAAAAAAGACTAGTCTTTCCTGAATTGAATGGTCTTGGTATCCTTGCCTAAACTCAGTTGACCACAGACACATGAATTATTTTTGGCTTTCAGTTTTATTCCACTGATCTATATGTCTATCCTTAATGCTAGTACTATATTGCCTTAATTATCATTGTTTTGTAGTAAGTTTTAAAATTGTGAAGTTTTAATTCCTCCTACTTTGTTCTTCTTTTTTTAATATGGCTGTGAATATTCTGAGTCTATTGCAATTCCATAAGAATTTTAGAATCAGCATGCCAGTTTCTGCAAAGAAGTCAAGTGGTATTCTGACAGGAATTGTGTTCCATCTGTAGCTAAATTTGGGGAGTATTGCCAGCTTAAAATATTAAGTCTTCTGGTAGTGAACATGCGATGTTTGCCATTTATTTAAACCCATTTCTTTCAATATTGTTTTATAATTTTCAGAGTATAAGTTTGCATGTCTTTTGTTAAACTTATTTTTAAGTATTTTATTCTTTTGATGCTAGTGTAAGTGGAATTGTTTTCTTAATTTCATTTTTAGATTGTTCATTGCAAATGTACAGAAATACCATTGACATTGTTCTTTTTTTTCTTTCATTCTTTTTTCTCTGTGTTCTTTGGATTGTATAATCTCTATAGATCTCTTCATGTATGCCACTTCTTTCTTCTGTCAGTTCACATCTGCTGTTGAACATCTCTAGTGAATTTTTCATTTCCACTATTACACTTTCAACTCCAGAATTTCCATTTAATTCTTTTTTTAATAATGTCTATCTCTTTACTAATATTCTCTAGTCAATGCAACATTGTCATCATATTTTACTTCTTTAATCATGGTTTTTTTAGTTCTTTGAACATATTTTTGATGGCTACTTTGAATGCCTTGTCTGTTAAATCTAACACTTGGTTGTCTCACAGGAAGTTTATTCTATCTGCTTTTTTCCTCAGTGTATATTTCATACTTCTCTGTTTCTTTGCATGTCTTTGCAGTTTTGTTGGAAACTGGATATTGTAGGTAGTATATTGTAGCAACTCAGTACTGCATTCTCCCTTGTTGCATTTCATTGCTGTTTGCTTAGTGACTGGATGGATTATTTTAGTGAAGTCTGTTTCCCTCCTGCATAGTGTTAAGCATCTGATTTTGCTTCTTAGGGGGTGCAGCCTTGTACATGTCTACTGTCGTTTTGGGCTGACAAAGGTTTTGGTAGTGCTCTCTTTGACCATCTTTTTCCCTGTCCACAACCAACTGTTAAACTCCATTAACTGCAGGTTGATTACTCCATTAAAAAAAAAATGCCCTGCAGTATAAATTGCTCCACAGATGAAAATTCAGTCTCATTTGAAGGAACAGTACCCAAGGTCAGTGTTTTTGATTTGTTCTGACCCTAAATGTCTCCTCCCAGCTGTGCCTTTCCCTTGTTCTCTTGGATAACTAGCTGGTTTACAGTTCAGGCTATACATCCAGTGAATCTACCAATCTTCTCCCAATTGCCTTTAACTACAACTTTCACTGTTCTTGAGAGTGTCCTTAGGCTTGAACTTCTCTACATTCTATTCCAAGTGAAGTCAGTTCCTTTGGGAAGAGATTAAGATCTGTCTACTTTATGGCCTGCTTCTTCCCTCAGGCAAAATATGTGAGAGGGTTCTGGAGCTGAGGGTGGGGATAATGAACCATTTCTCTCCAAGTGATACCACCACTTTAGGAGCTGAACTCCTGGTAGAGGTGGGAGCAGTAGCTCCAGTCTTCTCAGCTTGCCTCTCCTGCATGACACCACCACCTTAGGGCAAGGGCTGTTGGGACTCCAATATTCTCAGAGACAGCATACCCAAGGTAGAGCCTTCACACCACAAGTGGAGGGTGAGTGGAGGAAGAGAGCTCCCACCTCTCAGTGGCATTTGCCTGGAACTTAGCCTCACCAGCAGGTAGCTAGGGGCAAGATGAAAAGTGCTAACATTCTGCTCCTCCTGGGAAGATAGCCCTTTGACTGGGAGCTGAGGGAGAGGGAGACCTGTTTTTCTATCTGTACCAGTCTGGAGCAGAGTTTCCATCTCACTGATTTCAGAGGGAGAAGGACAGAGTATGTCTCAGTTGAAATACCAGACTTGCTATTATTACCAAACTTTAATAGATTTTCTTGAATAAATTTCATTTGCTGTGTTTCCTTGGGACCATTTCCAGAGACTTTAAATGGTTGTTTTTGTTTTTATATAATCTTCACCAGTTTCATTGGAGAGCAAGTCTGTGGAGGTTGTTATGTTGTCATGCTGCCCTTTACTATTTTTAAACCATCCGAAAATCAGGAATGGGTCTTAGGTTCTGTCAAATGACTTATTGCTTCTATCAAAGTGATTTTTTTTGTGTGATGAAGCTTTTGAAATGAAAATATTAAGTAGAATATATTTCCCTTTTGTTGTATTCTTCTAGCATGCCTGTATTCTGCTGACATCTTCTAGCATGTAATAATTTATCACTTTATTCAATTTGCTTTTTTAATTGTAAAGTTTATGTCTATAAGGGGAAAGCTCACCATTGATGTGTGTGTATGTGTATACCCTGATCACTATTAGGAATAAAACCAATTTTTTCTTTTATAGTAGTTTAGGTAGTTTGCTCTTATTTTCTTTTTGGGGGAATGAAATAGGTAGTTAGGTTACTATTTGCTATTTGAAAGTTTGGAGAAGTTTTTATCAAAACAAGTATATCCAGTTATGTGTGTGTAGTGTGTGAACAATTTTTCAACATATTTAGTTACTAGATATGCAAGCTTCCTCTTCCTTATTGTGACTCTTTTGACGTTTTACATTATTAGGATGAAAATATGGAAAAGTATAAATAGTATAGGCCTTACAGATCTGAATTTGAATTCCAACTGTATCTCTTAGTAGCTGGGTGACCTTGAGTATACAGCTTCATCTCTCAAAGCTTCAGTTCTTTATCTCATGGGGTTATCACAGCAACAAAAGGAAAGAATGCACATAAAACATTCAGTGCTGTGACTGGGTACCAAGTCAGTACTCAGTAATTGATAATTCCCTTGCTTTTGAGAAAATAATTTATTTCAGATAGAATTTAAAATAATTAGCATTTAACTGTGCAAAATGTTTCCTGATAATTTTTTCCTATTATCCTGGATGCTCTATTTCCTGCCCATTTCTAATTATATTAGTTTTCAAATTAGACTTGCTGTTTTTTGGCCATTTGTTAGTCTTTTCCAACAAGTTATCTTTGGTTATATCAATCACTTCTTTATATTTTATTTATTATTAAACTAATTTGTTGTTCATTTTATCACATTTATAGTTTCTTATCCTCTTTTTTACTCATTTCCTCACCTTATATAATAAGGTGATAATTTAGTTGATTTTCCTTTATTTTTTAAAGAATGAAGACAAATAAAGTTATGAGCTCTCCTCTAAATATTGTTTCAACCACTTTTCATAGATTTTTGATTCATAATTATTATTTTCTTTATATTCTGCTGCTGGATTCTGAGCACATGATTAGAACCAGACTTTCAGGGATGGACTAGAAGCAGGGACTAGTTAAAGAAGCTATCACACTTGTGAGCTGAAAAGCTATACCCAACTATCTAGACTGAGAATACTGTTGGGTGCCAGAATATCTGGGGCTTAGTAATAAGATCAGCCAATACCAGCTGAATGCCTATTATGTGCCGAACACAGTTCTCCTGATAGCAGTTTTGCATATGTATCTCCTTAATTCCCACATCAGTATTGTGACCCTTATCTCATTCCTTCTTTTCTGCAATTGAAGATATTGAAGTAGTCAAATGACTTGCCCAAGAGCACAGAGCAAGTATAATCCATTCACCAGGAATCCTGATTAGATGTTCTCTGCACTGCTGTGTCCTTTCACCCCATTATACATCTCTCATAGGCTTCTTCTTAAGCCAAGTCGTATTCTCCAGACTGTCAATGGTGAGCATTGTTATCTTTTAATTAACTTTTTGGGGACAGAAATGGTTTGTGTTTACTTTGCAGTGTTACTCAAGATGAGTTACCCTAAGAGAAAACAAGGGTGTCACTGGGAACAGTTTTCAAATATAGGAGAAAACTTACATGTGGAAGAGCTTACTGATCTATTTCACAAGCCTCCATAAGACCAAGCTAAGTAAGAACAAGGTGTAAAACACTAATAGTAGCTACAGTTAATTAAATAACTACAATGTGCCAAGCATTGTGCCATAAGAATATTACATGCATTATTTCAGTTAATCCTTATCACAGTCACAAGAATGGGTATTATTGTTTTTATTCTTCCTTATTTATAGATTGGGATATTGCCACTCCAAAGTAATTAAGCAATTCATCCCAAGTTACAGAACCAGGAAGTGGCACAGCTGGCAATTAAATTTAGGTTATCTGACTTCAAAACCGGAGACTTTATCTTTTTTGCTTAATTGCCTCTCCTGGAAGCTATAAGAAGGCAGAATATTAATCAACACAAATGAAAATATTAAGAATGTTCTACTTCAGGAGGTGGTGGACATTTTTGTTTCTGGAAGGATCCAAGCAGAGGCTTGTGATCCTCTGTCCACAAAAATAAGAGGAAATCTGTGACCTGCAGGCCACAGTGATACTGACCCTGAAAAATATTCTAGAATAATTGTAAGAAATAGGGTAGTATGTGGTAGAAAAATCAGACTGTCTTGTGAGGTAGTGAGACTCCTGCCAGTGAGTCAGGTGGGGTAAATGGTATATCTTTTTGCAGATAGAGTCTAAATTTGGATGTGTAATTTAACTCAATGGCCATTTAATTTTTTCTGATGACATTTTAAGGACATTTTACAATCAAATATCTTAAATATTAATTTCGATTTTTTCCAGAAATAGACGTTAGAACAGCAGTTTTCAGGTTTTTGTGTATGTGGCTTACATTCAAACACTAAAAGTTTAGAGCTTCCCTCAAGGGATCAAGAGATTCAAAGAGCTCTAAACAAGTCAGCAATAACTGGAATATAAACACTAATCCCAGGTACCAGTGCCTCAGAGAGTCTGTAGAAGCATCCATAGTTTGTACTGTGTAAATTCATCACCTATCCGCATTGGGGAGCTCCTAGGGGAGAGCCTTTTATTGCTCTCTCCTGCTCCTCCTATATGCATGCAGCCATATGCCAGGAAACATGCATCCTTTCTTAGATGCCAGCTGGGTACTGAGCTGTACCAATTATTCAAAACATGTTCTACCAACTCTACGTTATTTCAATAAACCATTCAATTCAGCGTTACACCTGACAAACTGCCATAACAGTGTGAATCAACAGTTAAAACAAAATTAAGTTTACACATTGGGTAACTGTAGGAGCACAACTGTGATGAGACCATAGTGCAATTCTTATTATGTGATGAGCACTAAAGAAACTGTTGTATTTTGACTACTAATGCTGCCTGAGACACAAGCTGGTGGCTGAATTAAGAAGCCTTTTATCATTACTGTCCATGAACTAGACATTGTCAGTAAATCTGGAACATATCTTAATTCAGAGGAAAGATCTGCCCCTTATTTTATCGTGGGCTGGAATAACCCCTATCTGAAGTCTTCAGACTGCATGGGGAAATCTGACTGTGACTCAGTGACCACTGTTGCCCAAGGTAAACAAACTCCATGAGCCCCTGTTTCCAAGCCTCATACCCTTCTGTTGACTTATTGCTATGCAGTCTAGGCAAGTCACTAAATTTTTGTGATCCTCGATTTCTTTACCCGTAAAATGGCTATATTAATATTTTCTCTGTAAGATTGTACTGTGGAGGCAAAATGAAGTAAAGACTATGAAAGATCTTTATAAACTGTAAAGTGCCATGAAGGAAAAAGAGTAATTATTATTTTAAAAGTGATGTTCTGGCAGAGCCTGGACTGTAGCCGAAAGCAAGCTGACTCAGAAGCAGGTTTGTAGGGGAGATGGAAGCCTGCTGGGGCATTTCTAAGGAAACCAGCAGAGAAATGTACGTCACTGAGCCCCATCCCTATCTGCCCACTGCAGAGTATCTACCAAGAGCACAAACAGTGCAAGGGACCGGTCATGGATAATTTGGGGAAAAAACACATCAGATTCCATTTAAGAAGGGAGAGAAAGTGGGAGCAGGCTGCAAAGAAAGAAAATATTTCTCTTGGTTACAAAGAGGAAAACACTTCCTGAATATTTCTAATCGACATGTATAATGCCATCTGGAAGGCAGAGGGAGAGAGCTGGCTCTTAGGTTTCCTTTCAGAAGGGGAGGCCTTTGTCCCTGGCATCATTTTGATATTGTAAGTAGATGAAGTTTAGTAGCATAAGCCCTGGGGGTCCCTGGACTCAGCTGATGGGTTCCACTGTCAGCTTCTTTGTTGAATATAACATGTTCGAATAAAAATGAATCTTGTGACCCTGGGAATGAAATTGTGGAAAGTTCTCAATGTGTCCTTTTGAATCTCTGCAACATCTCTTATATGATCCCCTTCCTTGCCATGAATACTCCTCCTACCATTGTCATGATTTCCATGATGGGTTATTTTCCTTGCTCACTTTATACCTGAAATCGAGGATACCTAATAAGCATTCTAAATTCACCTTTCCTTAATGGAACTCCTTATTGCCCATTGTCACCCTTAAGAGTGCTTCTCCCCCAGCATTAGAATTCTAGCCACTATTGGACCACTTAAGTTACGAACCTTGAGGTTATTTTGACCCTTGTCATTGTCTTACTAGTATAATATCAAAAAATCCTACTGATTTTATCTTCCTGGATCTGCCTAGTCCACTGGGACTTTCCAGATTTGGGCCTTCACCATATCCTGCCTGGACCATGGATTTGGGCCTCACCTCTAGCTTTCAGTCACTTTAATACCTCTTCCTGAAGCAGCTAAATCCACCTTTCCAAAAGGCAGACCAATGTGTGCCTTTCACTTACTTGAAAGCTTTTGCTGACTTCCTGTTACCTACAGAAGTGCACACTCTTTTCTATGGCATGTGAGTTCCTTTTAGGGACAATACTTGGAATTGTATGACCAAACAAATAACTGTAGTGTCAAGTGGGGCTTAATGCAGTGTGGTCTTGAGCTAAGTTCTTGGCATGGTCAAGATTCCTCTACAGACAAATCATTGTGATGAATACAGAGAAGACCGGATACATAATCAAAATTGTTTTTAAAATTGTGTTTTCTGAAAATTCCATTGGTCATGAGCAGTATTTCGGTCCCGGAATTACGTTTGGCCTGGATAACTAGGACTAGCAGAGCTGTGATAAATGAGGGATGTGTTAAATAAACAGACTAGGAAGTCTTTTCCATTCCAGGTTTGTAAGCATGAAAAATGGACTTGGGACCATCATTATTGAGAGTAAGCATGTGGGGTTTGTTGAAGAAAGCCATTTATGGCTTGTTTTTAATGCTAGATCACACTCAAAATTATGTATATTTTTTAGTTGCCTGTATATTCTTGTTTTAATCACTGTCTATGATTTATGGTTTAAAAAAGATTTAGAAAACAAAATATCTAGTCCTATTAGAAATAGAAATTTATTTTTTAATTTTTAAATTTTATTTTATTTATTTTTTTATACAGCAGGTTCTTATTAGTTATCCATTTTATACATATTAGTGTATACATGTCAATCCCAATCTCCCAATTCATCACACCACTGCCACCCCCGCTGCCGCTTTCCTCCCTTGGTGTCCATACGTTTAGAAATAGAAATTTTTTGCTGAGGTCCCTTTTTCTAATCATTCTTCCATTTAGGGACTGACTTAAAAATCAGACTATAGGATCTTCTGGGTGACAGACAGTTCAGATAGATACATGGAGAAAAGAAATTGGGACCATAATAACTGATCTTGGTTAAGACTAATTAAAAGCAAACACAAGATATACTCACATATGCTTAAAATATTCAAATGGATTACACATGGAATGATGAGCAGTGGTTACTTCTGCAACTGGGTGGGAGATTTTTACTTTGTATTCTATACCTTCTACATAAGGAATTTGCTTAACCATGAACATGTAGTACTTCTACTAAAAAATAATTACACATATTTATATGTATTGCTATGGAAAGGATACAAAATATATTGTAAATTGAAAAAAGTAAGTGGTAAATGTATATTGCATAATTCCATTCTAATTAACAAATGTATATTTTTTTCATTTTTTTTCATAAGCAAATATTTATATATCCGTGTGTGTGTGTGTATATATATATATATATATATATATATTTGATGAGAAATGTCAAATTATTTTCTTTGAATCAAGTGAAATCTGACTCTTGAGTCCCCATTTTGACAGGAGGACAAGAAATTCAATCCTCATGATTTTGGGGGAGTTTCTCTCCCTTCTTAGAGTCACATACAAATTATCTGGTCCCACTTTCCTATGGTGGCCACTGATACCTATTTTGTCCACATTTGCATGGGCAGTAAGTTGTTTTATATGCTAAGCTTGGTGGAAAATCTTTGCTGAGACTAGACTTTCCCTCTGAGAGATCCCTCTGAGGTCCTGAATTCTCCTTGAGGGTGGCCCTGGGAATTGAAGCCCAGGTTTCTATTGCTTTTGGAATGCAAAATCTATGTCCTCTTGTCTGTCTTGAGGATTGTCTATCTCTAGTACCTTCTCTCTTAGCACAAATCACTCCACAAGTTCAAGGTCCAGAAGCAGGTTTTTTTTGCAGTCATCTTTTTTTGGCTAAGTCAAAGAGACACAAAAGGCCTGGAATCCTTGGAATTCACATGTGTGTACTTGTGTGTGAGGATTTGTGCACATACATTTGTCTTAATGCACATGCATTTACACACATGCATGTGTGCATGGGGGTTTGGTAAAAATAGAGTGAGAATAAAACACAATTTACTATCTTAATAAATCATTTTGCCACACTCATTTTACAGTTGAGGAAACTGAGGTTCAGAGAGATGAAGCAACTCATACAAGATTGAGCACTAATAAGTGGGAGTGATAATTTTAAATCCTGATCTCTCTAGCCCCAAAGCTCATTCTAATTTCCTCAGACTTAACCATAATCACTTTTTTTTTTTTTTGTGGTACGCGGGCCTCTCACTGTTGTGGCCTCTCCCGTTGCGGAGCACAGGCTCCGGACGCGCAGGCTCAGCGGCCATGGCTCACCGGCCCAGCCGCTCTGCGGCACGTGGGATCCTCCCAGAACGGGGCACGAACCCGCATCCCCTGCATCGGCAGGCGGACTCTCAACCACTGCGCCACCAGGGAAGCCCCATAGTCACATTTTACAGTAAATACAAAGACTGGAAATTTCAGGCAGACTTTCCCAGATTTTCAGCTTTTTAGCTATTTGAAAACTTGTGGGGAAAATGCCAAACTGCTTGATTTTTTTCTTCCTTTTCAGACTTCTTCTGAAGGGTGGATGCTCTGGTAGAGAAACAACTTTAAGTCCCAGGAAGACAGTAAGATAAAAACCATGAGGTGCTAGGACTGGAGGAGACTTTAGGGACCATCTAGGCTGTGGTTTTGACTTTTTTCTTCTAAGAAACACTGTGCTAGGTTATTTGGTTTTAAACAACAGAAACCCACTCTGCCTAATGTATGCCAATGAGGAATTTATTGAGAGGATCTGGGATAAGTCACAGATTCCAAGGAAAGTCATACCAGACCTTAGAAAGCAGGTCTGGGCCTCCGAGGAACAAAACTCTGAAGCCGTCTTTTCAGTCTTTTCCTGGGGATTAATATGTTCCAATTTTGTTCTTTCCTAGAAGTCCATGTTTTAAACTTAAATTCTCAGAGAATCTGATCACCCTGATATGGGCCATGGAACCACCCCTAAGTCCAGAGAGGTTAGGGGCCCTTGACTGACACCCCATGAGACCATGCAAAGTGGGGGTGGGGGTAGTTGACTTTGCCCCAAGTTACCCAAATCTGGACAGAACAGAAACCACAACCTAGACTTTCCAACTTGAATCCTGGGCGGCCCCTACTTTTGATATTATGATTATTGTGCATTCCATTCTGAGTTCAAATTAGAAGCTACATTACATAGTTTACTGGAGGTATTTTTAGGTGCTAAGCACCTTTTCAAGGATTTTTTAAAAACAACCATATCCAAACAGTCAAGAAGAAAACATTGTGGGAAGTGATTATCATTCATCAACTGAGATCAGACATCCTGCAAGACTGTTTTGTGTGGTTGATCTGCTGCCTGATTAGAACTGAATAAAATCTGGAAACCCTTATTTGTTGGTTCTCAAACCTGGCTTTGTGTCAGAATCCACTGTGGATTTCCAATAAGTGCTGGCTTTGGAGCTGTTTGACCTGGGTTGGATCCCAGCTTTGTCTCTATCCAGCTGTGTGACCACATGAAGGTTGCTTAAGCTCTCCAAGCCTCAGTTTCCTCATCTTAAAATGCTGACAAGTTTACTTTCAAATCATAAGGTTGTTGGGAGAATTAAGCAAAATCCTTTGTGGATTATATTTATCATCGTGGCCTGGCACCTAATACATGCTCAAAAATGTTAGTAGTACAGTCCACTGGATTCTTCTTCCTTTACCATGGCTTTTTAGGCTTTGCGAAACCCCTTCACACACACACACCTCATCAGTCTTCAGCAGCTCAATAAGTTCTCTTATAAAAGCCAGAATCACATAAGACAACAAAACAGGTTATTTCATGAAAGTAGAATTTCAGAAGTAAATTGGAATTGATCTGCTCTTAGAAATGAAAAGTATTCGATCCAGAAGGTTCACTATTATATTTAAATCAAACAGTGCTTGAAAAAGCAGCCGAAAATCCTATCAAAAGCAGAGTAAGTTTCTCTTCCCTTTGAGGGTGATGACTCCTTTCTGGTGGAAAAACAGCAGTCACGGGGGGACCTACTATCTACTTGCTCCTCTTTGTGAATGAAGAGGCTGCTAAGCCAGGGGACAGGAACCGGAGCAGACAGATGGTTAATTGCCTTCTTCTTCCTTTCTGTTAGCTAGAAGCCTCCTCCTTGTAGTATCAGGGCAAGAAGGATGGACAGGCAGGTGGTGAGCAAGAAAGTGGTTGGCACAAGATACCCACAGAGCAGCAATTCCCTGCCAGCACTTGGGGAAACCTGAGAGTTGACGTCAAACTTTCTGCAATCGTAGGAAGGATCTGTTTCCAAGAAAACAGGCTATGATGAGTAAGAAAGCAGTGTTCTGATCAAATCTGCATGCAGATTGAATAGTGAATCGTGCCAAGTTTTGTGAGAAAGGTGACAATTTGTGAGCAGGTGTTCATTTCACCCAAGTTTTTTTGCAGCTAGGTAAAACTAGATTTGCATATAATATTCATGCCTTTTCTAATCTTTGGTAGCTACTAACAGTGATTTTGGCTTACCAGGTTTCTTCCCCTCTTCAAGCACGCATACCTCTGAAGGGAAGAAAGATAAAATTTCCAAATTCTGTTAAGATGTCTTTTTCAAATGCTCTTTCAGGTTATACTATGAGTTTTTAGGTTCTGAAAAAGAAGTGAACTTGTGAGCTGAAGCCATTGGAACAGAATTAATAGTGGCAGCCTTAGTTAAGGCCTGGAGAAAGTTCTATGTAGTCCTATGTAGTTAGGTTAAACACCAAAGGGGAATTATTACCAATAGATATTCTACAAACTAAAAAAGCAAGGGAATTTACAAGAGAGGTTTTTAAGAAACCTAGACTTTAAGATTTTTAGTCTCTTGTTTTGGTTATCTTTTTTGATGTGTAACCTGGTTCCTGCCCCCTTGCAAGCTAGTGGCACAAAACACCACCGTTTTATTATGCTTCAGATTCTGGAAGTCAGGAAGTCAAGGGAAGCTTGCCTCTGCTTCACAATGTCTAGGACTTGAGCTGGAAACACCAGAAGGACTGAAGTGACTCAACAGCTGGGGGCTGGAATCCTCTCAAGGCTTCCTCACTTATATGTCTAGAGGTTAATGCTAGCTGTCTACTGGGGCCTCCGTGGGGCTGTTGGCAGGAACATCACATGTGGTCTTTCCATGTGGTCTCCCTGCTTCCTCATAGCATGACAGCTGGGTTCTAAGAGGACCGGGTGGAAGCTGCAACCCTTTTTATGACCTAGCCTAGGAAGTCATGTGAGGTCACTTCTAGTCACAGTCTCACCCAGATTCAAGGGGAGGAAAGATAGACCTCATCACTCTCTGGAGGAGTGTCTACTTCATTTTGAAAGCGGAGCATGTGGGATGGGATATTTGCTGTGGCCATCTTTGGAAAATATAATAAGCCATACATTTCAATACCTTCAATCAATTTTCAGAGCTTAAAACCCTTCCACGGGGCTTCCCTGGTGGTGCAGTGGTTGAGAGTCCGCCTGCCGATGCAGGGGACACGGCTTC
>NC_041221.1:143983991-144014189 GCF_002837175.3 Physeter macrocephalus | reverse complement strand
CTGGGCCTGTGCGTCCGGAGCCTGTGCTCCGCAACGGGAGGGGCTGCAACAGTGAGAGGCCCGCGTACCGCAAAAAAAAAAAAAAAAAAAAAAAAAACCCCACAAAACCCTTCCACGATTTCTGTTGACACTTATGATGAAGTTCAATATCCTAAGACGGCCTCATATAATCTGACTCCAGCCTTTCTTTGACCTCATCTCCTGTACTCTCTTCCTTGCTCTTTGAGCTCCTGCCACACCAGCCTCTTTGCTGTTCTTCACCACATCAAGCTCCTTCTCACTTGGGAAACAACAAGCATGCTGTTCCCTCTGCCTGGTATACTCTTCCCCTCTTTATAATGTTCCTTCCCAAGGTGGAGACTAAAGCAGGATTATTTTCTGTTTTGAACTTCTTAGCCCTGTTTCTGCAAATTCTCAGATTCACACATGTATGCCTTTCTTTGCTCACACCCTCTACCTCAGAGCCACTGACCCTGGCAGAGGGGTGTAGAGAATGTTAGTACTGCAAAGAATGCAACCTCCTTTTTACCCTTCCTGTGTCGGAGCAGCAGGATGAAGGAAGTGAGGATCCCAGGCCCTGGCAGCCTTGATGTCACCAGATGCTGGCTGTCTGCTTCTGACATGGGAGATGACATGTCCCACATTGTTTTTGTTTTTGTTTTTTTCCCAGATGGGGTACTGCAAGTGGAACTCACATGTTCCTACCCCTGCAAGTAACTGCCTCATCCTAGCAGGGGCAAAGTGGCTTATGATATGGGAGTGAAGGCTTCAACTGAGGCCTCAGTTATCTCTTAGGGACACCTGGGGCCAGAGAGCAGGCCAATCACCTTTACACAGGTTGAAGGCACTTTTCCTGGAACCAATATAGTTCTACTCCTCTAAACATTTAAATGCTTCCCTCAAGCAGCAACTTCAATACTGACAATTTTATCTTCTCAAAAGAAACACTTTCTTATAATCCAGAAAAAAATTTATGGCAAACTTTTTCTGTAAAGGGCCAGATAGCAAATATTTTAGGCTTTGCAGGCCATATATTCTCTGTCGCAACTACTCAGTTCTGCTGCTGTAGCATGAAAGGAGCCATAGACAACATGTAAAAGAAGGGGTGTGGCCATGTTGCAATGAAACTTTATTTATGGAACTGAAATTTGCATTTCATATCATCTTCATATGTCATGAACTATTCTTCTTCTTTGGATTTTTTTCCAACCATTTAAAAAGTAAAAATCAATCTTATCTCATGAGCTGTACAAAAATAGGCAGTAGGGCTGGATTTGGCTCACTGGCCCTAGCAATTTAACTCATTACTTTGGAATACTCAATTCTCTCCAATTTACAGTTTAAATCATTATGTCAAGTGATTTGCCAGGAACAACCTGGCTTGATGATACTGTCTTTTCAGTATTTATAACATGGCATCACTCCTCTCTGCTTTGTTAACTATTACATATTCTTTGAATCTCAAATTTGGTAATTCTATTTTTGATTTTTTAAGGAACCTCCATACTGCTTTCCATGATGTCTGTACCAATTTACTTTCCCACCACCAGCGCAGAAGTGTTCCCTTTTCTCTACATTCTTGCCAGCACTTGTTACCTCTCATCTTCTTGGTAATAGCCATTCTGACAGGTGTGAGGTGATATGTCATCAAGTTTTGATGTGCATTTCCCTGGTGATTAGTGATGCTGGCACGTTTTTGTATACCCGTTGGCCATCTGTATGTCTTCTTTGGAGAAATGCCTATTCAAGTCCTTTGTCCATTTTAAAATCATGCTATTTTTTAATTTGCTGTTGAATTGCTTGAGTTCTTTATATATTTTGGTTATTAACCTCCTATTAGATATACGGCCTATATGTTATATGGCAAATATTTTCTCCTCTTCTGTAGGTTGCCTTTTTATTTTGTTGATGGTTTCCTTTGCTGTGCAGACACTTTTTAGTTTGCTATAGCCCCACTTGTATATTTTTGCTTTTGTTGTCTGTGCTTTTGGTGTCAAATCCAAAAATTATTGCCAAGATTTATGTCAAGTTGCTTACTACCTGTGTTTTCTTCTAGGAGTTTTATGGTTGCAGGTCTTATGTTTTGGTTGATTTCGTGTATGGTGTGAGATAGTGGTCCAGTTTCATTCTTTAGCATGTGGCTATTTTTTAGCATTAAAAAAGAAGGAAACCCTGCCATTTGCAACAACATGGATGGACCTGGAGGATGTTAAGCTGACTGAAATAAGCTGAACACAGAAAGACAAATACTTTATAATCTCTCGTACATGCAGAATCTAAAATAATCAAACTCAAAGAAGCAGAGAGTAGAATGGTGATTGTCAGGGGTTCCAGGAAGCGAGAAATGGGGAGGAGATGGTCAAAGGATACAAAGTTTCAGTTATGCAAGATAAATAAGTTCTGGAGATCCACTATACAGTATGGTGCTTATAGCTAACATTACTGTATTGTACACTTTAAATTTGCTAAGAGGGTAGATATTTATGTTAAATGTTCTTACCACACACACACAAAATAATACAGAGAACAGGAGGAAACTTTAAGAGATGATTGATATGTCTACGGTTATGGTGGTGGTGATGGTTTCAGGTGAGTTTTATAAACTCACTGAGTTGTATAGATTAAATAGGTACAGCTTTTTAGCATGCCAATCATACCTTAATAAAGTGGTTGAAAATCTCAATGTGAATTTCAGTTCTTAGAAAAGCCTTTCAAGAACCATAATTGGAATTAAAGTATGTTTTCTCATAGGTTCTTGTACTTTTTGGCACTTATAATTTGTATTTCTATCTTTATTTGTGAGATCAGGTAATTACACCCGATCTCCTACAAAACTGCAAGCATCAGGAGAAGAGAAACCATGGTCGTCCTTTTCACCACCCGTTGTATCCTAAGCTCTAGCAAAGTGGGGACTCCATAAATGTTTGATGAATGAATGAAATATAGTTTCCTTTTATCTGTTCCGCTCCTGCTTTGAAGTGAAGCAGGGCCCCTAAAAAATGGCCCTTGAAAAGTCAGACTAACTGTGGAGGCAATAGGAGAATTTCTTGCTCAGGTCTTAAAATGAGGGCAGTTAGAACTGAACTCGGAACTCAAACATGGAGAAGAGTGTGAGTTGCAACAGAGAATCACTTCCCACATTCTGAAAACTTGACCTCTGTTAATTAGGTCATTGTTGCTCCTAGCTCCCCCTATTTCATACTACTTACTGCAGTTGTAATTACACATTTATTTGTGTGATCTTTTTTTTTTTTTCCTTGTGGTACGCGGGCCTCTCACTGTTGTGGCCTCTCCCGTTGCGGAGCACAGGCTCCGGACGCGCAGGCTCAGCGGCCATGGCTCACGGGCCCAGCCGCTCCGCGGCATGTGGGATCTTCCCGGACCGGGGCACGAACCCGTGTCCCCTGCATCGGCAGGCGGACCCTCAACCACTGCGCCACCAGGGAAGCCCTGTGTGATCATTTTATTTATTGTCTTCCCTCCATGAATGGAGGGACTATGTACGTTTTGTCTAAAAATTGTCAAAATAAGAAGACTTTTAAGACAAACACAGAACTGGGAAATTGTATTAGATCAGATAAATGAGCTGGAAAATGAGTCTATTAGGTACCTTTGTTTGGAACACAGTTTTTGGTCAACTTTATTTTTCAGCTCTTAATTTTGTCTAGTTCTTACATTGTCAGGTTAATATAACTCTGACTGATGCTCTGACAGGTTTAGAATATGTTTAACGTATTGTTTTAGGATAATGCCAGAGAAAGGCTGAGAATTTATTCATTCATTCAATGAATACTGAGAAATGCAAGATTACAAAAATATGGTCCTTGCCTTAAAGAAGCACAAGGTGGAATATGCATACCACTTCCCTTCCCCATCCTTATCCCATCCTTGGCTTGCTCTTGATTCTGTAAATTGACGTTTGGTTTAGATCAAATCTGAATTAATCTAAGGAGCCCCTGACCAACAAGAAAGTTTGCACTGGTTTCTGGCCCTCTCTCTTTTCCTGAGACGTTAGCATAAGCGAGGGGGGACTGTCGTGTCTTGGATCCTCCACAGACTGAGGATCCCCTTTCTCTGTCCCTGTGTGGAGTGAGACCCCAACAATAAGATTTGGCTGCAACTCTGTGAAGAATCTCCTGCCAGTGAAGGAAAGAAGTCTGAAGGGCACTGGATGGCGATTTGGAAACCTTGGTTTCATCCTGGCTCCTCAAACTCACTACATAACCTTAGGCAAATAACTTTTCTCCTATACGACTTTAATTTCCTATTTGAACAAGAAAATGAAAAATTAGACAAATGACTTCTAAGATGTTATTCAGGGCTCACGTTCTCACTTTCTACTTATCACTGTACTCCTGTAGTTGAGAAAGCACAATTATAAGATGCATTGTTCTTAGTTTACTAACCATCCTGTTTTGTTAAAATTAATTTTTCAGTGTCTCTAAGAAAACAAGTTCAACCCCTTTATTAGGTCTCTGGCTGAAAACAGATGAAGATTAACAAGCTTTATGGTATGAAGTGGCAATTGAAATTTTTTAAGGAAGGGGAAGGCTTCACCTTGATCTTGAAGATCCTTTTGGGGGACTTCTCTTTGGATGAGCCCCAATCTGATTAACAGGCAGAGGGAGAAGGCTTTTATAGTTCGGAACAGTTAACATTTATTGAGCATCTGTTAGACACCAGACACAGACCTAATTGCTTAGTATGTATTACCCCCATTTAATCCTCTCCACAACAGTGTATCATTCAAACAGAAAATTTAAAGAGTTCTCTTCTAACAGGCCAGCAAGGAGCAGGATGCCTGACATCAAGATGAAAGTGTTAAGCGAGCAATTAAAAATGCATTTTTATGAGTTCATGGCTCTGCAATGAAATACCAGTGTTATTTTATTCACCAAAGGATTTCTAGCAGTCTTTTTGGTCCAAAGCCACTAGTTATCTCATGTCACTGCAGCTTAAATCCCATGCGTAATTGAAAGGGATAATGGAGAGGAATGAGGTGAGCCTACTAAAGAGAAAAAGACCTGAACAAGTAGGTGAAGGGGAGTATGTGTTTGCTCTAGATTTGTTAGCCCAGGGGATAGTTCATGTAGTTTTAAGTGAGAGAGTAGTTTGGAAGGATAAATTGAGGAAAATTACTAGAAGGATTTATTCTATGATAAAGTTACTGTGTTTGTTTGCAGGGGACTCAGAAGGCAGATTATGAATGGTTGGAAGTGACAGATATAAGCAAATGTAGGAAGTGCTAGTAGGCAACAAGGGGAAGAGTTAAGATGTAGGGCTCATTCTGGAAGAAGGTGGAGGCTGCTTCAGGATGAGGAAGGCCCAAGAATGTGTGTAGGAAGGGAGCAAGTAGTGGAGGGAAGGAGGGAGAAGGGAGAGAGCTCAAGAAAGGGAGAATCAAACTCTCCCTTTAGCTGTTCTACTTAGATCTCTCAAAGTTTCTACAAAATCAGTATTTCCCACTTTGTGGAAGAAAACAAGTTCAAACCCATTTTATTCTAAACACTAACTTTATCATAGAATAAAATGGTGCTGAATTTGTTTTCATTCTATCATAGGATAAAAACAATCCCCTCCCTAGTTTTGCCCATCTCATTAAAAAGCATAACCCAATTGTTTATACCTGAAACCTGGGAATCATTCTTGATTCCTTCCCTGACCCCCTACATTTATAAAACAAAATTTGTTGAGTGCCTATCATGTAGCACACTCTGTTCCACATTCTGGGTATCTCATGGAAGCTTCTCCCATTCCAGTGCAAGGAGTCGGACAGTGAAAAAAATAAAAAACAAAATAACACAACATGTTAGAAGGTGGAAAGTGCCAAGAAGAACATTAAGGCAGGAAGGGTTATAAGGATTGCCAGCGTGGGGGCATGCAGTCTTAAAGAACGTGGTCATGGAGGGCTTTAATGAGATTCATTTGCGCAAAGGGGAGAAGAGTTGAAGGCGTGAACCATGAGAGGAAACTGGTGAAACATCCTGGGGAAAATTATTTCAGGCAGAGGGAAGAGAATAGCTGACAGCATGGCTTTAATGTTCAAGAAACAGCAAGGAGGTGAGTGTGGTTGGAATGGGTGGGTGATGAGAGCAGAGAGGTGAGAGGAGGGGCAGATCCTGCAGGACCCTTACCTTACACTGAGTCATAAGAAGAGCCATCAAAGGGTTTTGAACAGAGAAATGACACAAGAAGTCCTTTCAAAATATTCCTCAAGCGCATTTACATCTCTCTGTCTCTACTGCCACTATCCTTGTCTAAACCACCACTAGCTCTTGTTGAAATTCTTGAAAATCTCATGCCTGGCTTTCACATGTTGTTACTCACCCTGTCAAAACTGTTTGCTGTGCAGCAACCACATGATCTTTGAAATGTATATTGGATTATGACACACTCCTGCTTAATAGTGCTTCAGTGACTGAAATCCTCTCCACCACACATAGTTTCCTTCTTTTGTACTCTGCTAAGGGCCACATGAACCTTCTTTCCATTCCTCAGCCCTCTGAGTCTCTCTGCCTGCAGCTCTTTGCACCTGCCTGGAACAGTCCTCCCCCAGCTCTTCATAGACCAGACCCTTCTCATCTTAGATGCCTCATCCTAAGAGATGCCCATCCCCACTCTTCCTCTATTAGTCTCCATCAGAGCTCCTTTCTAGTTCCTGCACCTCCCCTGTGCAGTTGGTAAGGATGTGTTTATTTGTTTGCTTGCTTTTTAAGTTGTCTATTTCTCGTGTTAGACTGTGAACTCTGTGAGGGAAGAACTCCTCTTACTCATGGTTGTGTCCCCAGAGCTGGCCGTGGTGTCTGGCAGGTTGTTGTTTGCTCTTGTAAAAAAAAAAAAAAAAAAAGTCTGATTGAATAAATGAAAAGAAGAGAGAGAGGGTCATAGATACAGACCCTGCAGGGACCTATATATTTTTTGTTCTGTCACAGTCAGTTTGGGCTGCTATAACAGAATATCGTAGACTGGGGGACTTAAACAACAGACATTTATTTCTCACAGTTCTTGGAGGCTGGGAAGTCCAAGATCAAGGTGCCTGCAGTTCTGGTGTCTGATGAGAGTCCTCTTCCTAGTTTGCAGACTGCCAGCTTCTCAGTCATCCTCATATGGCTGAGAGAAAGATCATTTCTCTCCTGTCTGTTCTTACAAGGACACAAATCTCTTTCATGATGGCTCCATCCTCGTGACCTAATTACATCCCAAAGGCTCCACCATCATATTGGGAGTTAGGATTTCAACAAATGAATTTTGGGGGGACATAAACATTTGGTCCGTAACACTATACAAATAAATTGTATTATTAGGATAAAGGAGGTAAGCTTTGTAAGTAATAAAAAGCTATTGTTTTATAAGCTGTCTTAAACATTTTCTTAAAAGAAAGGGCAGCAAATATAACGTGAATACTTAAAGAAGTGACATTCTTTTTACTTTGTAAAATGATATTTGTAGTATGTTCATTTCTCTTCTAATTGTTACTGCATTTATTTTGGTTCCCATGTGAACCTAGAGAGAGACTTTCCCTATTTTCCCCACCCCTTTGGGCTTCAGTAAAGGAAAATGGACCTAAGGGATTCTTCAGGAACTGCTTCAAAATTCACTGTTCATCAGATGGTTGAGGATAACAAGTACTTGCTGGGACTTGCTCAGTGCCAGATACTGTGCCTGGCATTGTGGAAAAGGAGGTGAATGAGATAGTGCTTACCAGGGAGATTGGTGGCCACTACCTGAGTCATTTCAAAATAGTGTAGTAAGTGATATGATGGGCTTTGCACAAGGTGTCAAGTGCAAAGAGAGAAGTCAAAAGAGCTTCTGGAGAGACAGTGCCTGAACTGTGTTTGAATATTGTCCTGTAGCTACCCAAAAAACGGAAGGGAGGGAGAGTGGGAGGAACTCTCTCATCAATTGTTAATTATTTTCCAATTTCAATTTAAAATCATTAAGAAGAGTTGAAGCACACAAGGAAAAAAAAGAGAGGAATTAAACCTCCGAAAAGTAAAAAATACATCCTGCCCATTGCTTATGTCCTGTGCAAACGATTGACATGAGTCTAGGTAAAGAAAATTGTGAACTATGTAAGAAAAGGAAATAACTAGACTTTTGTCATCTTAGGTTTTCCCAGATCAAAAAGGTTGAATAGCCACCTTTGGGATGTATTCAATAATATCATGTAAGAGAGTACCTTAGAGCAGGGGTCCCCAACCCCTGGACCTTGGCCTCTTAGGAACCGGGCTGCACGGCAGGAGGTGAGCAGCGGGCAAGCGAGCAAAGCTTCATCTGCCGCCCCCATCGGTCCCCATCGTTCACATAGCCTGAACCATCACCACAGCCCCGCCCCCGAGGTCTGTGGAAAAATTGTCTTCCGCGAAACCAGTTCCTGGTGCCAAAAAGGTTGGGGACCGCTGCCTTAGAGTACATGTGGGGTGGGGAGGGGTGTATCAGTCTGAAAGGGGGTAAACCTGACCAGGTGACTGTTGGACTCTCTGCAGCCAGTAGGAAGGCTGATAATGCCACAGGTTAGGGGGTGGTAGAGGGGGGTGTCCTGGATGGTCTAGGACTAGTGTTTTATCAGAACACATCCAGCTATGTACAGTCATTTAAAAATAAACCAAATCCTTTGTAAATATGTCTCAACAACTGAAGTGGAAACATAATCCCTAAGGACTTTCAAGTTCTCTCTTTTCCTGCTTTCTCCTAGCTACCTCTCAAACTGCAGATTCTCCCTTCCAGTTTCTCTGCCCTCTCTCTCCCCATATCCTCATGTTCCTTCTGTTACCCTCACACACATCATTTCCTTTTGATTGTGCATCCTATAATCCCAGAAAGATAGGGAGGATCTCCCTTCCCAGGCAAGGAAGGACCTTCAAAAGCTAATTATTTTCATCTGTCAAATGCTCATTAATTGAATCTGCAGAACTCAATTCTGCTACAGACATAGAATCCTAAGATGTGAGAAGCAGAAGGGAATGCGGGATCTTAGTACAATGCTCTTGCTTTACAGATGAGAAATCTGAGGTACATAGAGGGGAAGCCAGAGTAGTTTCTCAGGACCAGGAACTATCTGATAAGTGCGGCCATATGTTCATATTTTAATAGCTAAACTCCCTTGAATGAGGCTCAGAACTTAATTTCCTTATATTGAATTCCCATCCCCAGAAGATTCTATTGTGTCACAGTGGGAATCACAATACTACCTTAAAGATTCTCCTCATGAAGCCAGAATACATTTTCCCCTTCTACTTCTATGTTTGAACATATGGTAATAATGTTTTTAAAAATTGCCTACCTTGTTGGTATTTTTATTGATTCTTTCCCGGGAACTACCCAACATAATTAAATGCATAATATGGAGCAAAATGTATAGAATCATCCATATGCTTATTCTTGGTTATGATCTGCCAAGTTAAAACCTTGTAGGGAGAGAGTTTAGAACAAATGATAGTAACAACGAGGTGCCTGGCACTGAGCCTAGAGGCTTGCATGCCTCGCTCAAGCCTTACAACACTCCTGTGAATGATGGGCCGCCATATTTCCATTTCAGTAAGTCGAGGTTTAGAGAGATTAGGCTCCAGGTCAGATGGTGGAGCCAGACTCCAAATCTACGTATGGTAGAATCAACGTCTGGGCACTTAATCCATTCATTTTACTCATCAAAAGACAAAATAAATTGATTCAAAGGTGTAATCACTTTACATTTCACAGTCTAGTTGTCATAGATGGATGCCATGAGAGTAAGCAGTTTCCACTGTGTGTAGAGCCCTGAAAATGATTTAATTTGGGGCGACTCTGTTCTATGGGCTGTGAGAAGGCTCATTAGATAGCCCCTTTGGGGTAGATCAAAGTATCTGGTGACAGTTTCATTATCTTATCAATTCCTGCCCTGCAATTCTATCTCCTTGTTCCTCCCTGTTCTCCAGTGTATGTCTCCTCGAAATCTTTTTGGATTTCTGAGTCAACAGCAAAGTCAGTCCTTCCTGAGCAGGTCATGTGGCCTCACTGGTCATACACACACACACACACACACACACACACACACACACACACACAAACACACATCATGATTGTCTCTTTTGCTTCACAATTCACTGTCAGTGTTTTTCTGGTTCAAGTACCAACATAAAACTATCTTTACATTCCTTTGATGATTATTACAACTCTGCTTGTCTATTAACTTTTAATTATTATTAAAAATAAACAGGGGGACTTCCCTGGTGGCACAGTGGGTAAGAATCCGCCTGCCAGTGCAGGGGACACGGGTTCGAGCCCTGGTCTGGGAAGATCCTGCATGCCGCGGAGCAACTAAGCCCGTGCGCCACAACTACTGAGCCTGCGCTTTAGAGCCCTCGAGGCATAACTACTGAGCCTGCGTGCCTAGAGCCGGTGCTCCACAACAAGAAAAGCCACCGCAATGAGAAGCCCGTGCACCATAATGAAGAGTAGCCCCTGCTCGCTGCAACTAGAGAAAGACCGTGCGCAGCAACAAAGACCCAACACAGCCAAAAATAAATAAATAAAATAAAATAAATTTACTAAAAAAAATTAGACAAGTTACCTGTAGCTAAGTAATTTTTAAAGAAAAAAACTTAAAAAAATAAATAAGTAAATAGGATACAGTCACTGTTAAGTAACTGGGCTTTAATCAGGAATGAAAGCATAATATAATTTCTCCTCCTCTCTCATCAACCCATGGAGAAATCCAAATAGTGGTAGCAACTGTTCTTCAAGGCAACATATTTTCCTGTAACTTTTTGTGGACCTAAAAATGCCTTAACCTAACAGATGACCTCCTAGGAAGGATTTCAGGCTTGGTAGTGGTCATCCATGCTTGTGGCATTAACAACGTGATTAGCTGCTTCATTTCCATTTCTAACCTAATCTCTCATCCAAGGTACCAATGCTTAATCTTTAAATAACTTGGAGGCATTGCTTTCTAGATGTCCTTCAGCCAAAACAAATTGAATAAGTTTAAAACTGGACTCATTGTTATTCTAGAACTGTACTCTTCAATATGCCATGTGTGGCTATTGGGCACATGAAATGGAACTAGTCTGAGTTGAGCTGTGCTCTAAGTGTCACCCACACTCAACTTCAAAGACTGAGTACAAGAAAAAGAATGCAAAATATCTCATTAATGGTTTTTATATTGATTACATGCTGAAATGATCTTTCTTTCATATGTATACAATTAAATAAAACATATTAAAATGAATTTCAGCTGTTTCTTTTTACTTTGTAAAATGTGGCTATTAGAACATTTAAAATTATGTAGCATATGTATATTTCTGTTGGACAGTGATATGCTAAAATATCAAAGCTGGGAGGGACTGTCTAGTCTCATCCCTCATTTTATGATTGAAGAGGGATAATAATAGTAATAACTCATTATTGAGTAAATTTCACATGCCTGATAATGTACCTTAGCACTTACATGTATTATCTAATTTAATCTTTACTGCAATCCTATGGTAGGTATCATGGTTATGCTCATTTTAGAAATGAAGTCTATGGAGGGGAAGTAGCTTGTCCGGTGTTATAAAGCTTGTAACTTGGATGCTCTCTGTGTAGCTTCAATTCCTATGAATGATGAAATACACAAGTACTTTTCAAGACATAGATACCATGGGTATGCTTCCGTGGTTCTCTCTCACCGAATCCACCTTTCTCTGGTAGCCACAGTACTATGGACTAACTCCTCAACTATCTTTGCCTCCAATTCTGATCTCATTTCTCTTTGAAAAGAACATATACCCAGTTTAAAGGAAAAAGTCATTCCCTTGGAGCAGGGACTTCTACGATTACTGCAAAATTGATTTTATTAACTACCAAAGGCAAAGGAAAGTGACAAAATGTTAAGCTCTGTGATGGAAGGTGAGTTTCCATTCTGCCTAAAGCATCTTGCCTGTCACAGCAATGCATGCCCGTGTGCCCGCGCACACACATGCACACTCATACATGTGTTCACACACGTCACAAATCACTCTGCCCAGACTTAGTAGACATTTACAGTGTTTCATTTTCTCCCTAAAATCATGATGATTTTGCTTTGTGTTTAAAAGTCAATTGGCTAATTCATTTCAAAGGTGACTCTTCATATACATTTTATTATACATAAAATAGATAACCAACAAGGACCTACTGTATAGCACAGGGAGCTCTACTCAATATTCTGTAATAACCAAAATGGAAAAAGAATTTGAAAAAGTGGATATATGTATGTGTTTAACTGAATCACTTTGCTCTACACCTGAACATTGTACAGCAAACATTAATACAACACAAACAACACAACATTGTAAATCAACTATACTCCACTATAAAATAAAAATTTTTTAAAAAGGTGCCTCTTTGACGTTGTGTTCTTAATCTGGAGTTTGTTGTAATTACTGGCACCAACAAGAGATACCTATATCAACTTTGTACCTTCTTTCCTTGTCTTTCCTCAAGGTACTTTATGACCCAGGCTGCCTTCTGGATCAAAAAGATACTGGAAGCTGTAAAACACACAAAGCCAGGCTTTATCAACTATGTGTGCAGAAGGACACCAGCCCCGAGTGTGTGCCACTTCATGCCCCTGTCACGTGCTCCTCTGTTTACCCGACTCCACTTTCCTGGGTCCATCCCTGAATAGAGGTTGAAAGAAGCCACAGTAAAACCTGGCTGCCTGGGGCTAGCTGCCCATTCATGGAGGTGAGTTGCTGTGTTCCTATGTTCATGTCTGTTTAGAGTATGTGGAATGCACTCTCAGGCTACACCTGCTGCTCTTAGCCCTGAGAGTGTGGCCCTCGGCACGAATGTGAGGACAGCCCAGTTAGCCTTTGGGGCCAGGCTGCTTCTTTTCCCATCACTCTGAGCCCAGGTGTGGTCATATCCCCTGCTCTAGTTTCCTTCAACACAGCTGATGCCAGCTGGCGTTCCAAAATTGCTGTGTTATAAATGCTCAGGACTCTTTTCAATTAAAAAATATTTTAAACACATTTGGAAAAAAGTATATTGCTTTTTTCTGATCATTAAGTAAGATATGTAGAAAATTTGACAAATGCTGAAAAGTATAAATAAAAAAAGCAAGCATCAACTATGATTCTGCCACCCAGAGACATCTACTGCTAATATTTGGGGAAATTCCTCGGGAAATTCCTCATACATTTTTAGTCCTGTACCACAGGCATTTCTACAAGTAGGATGCTATTAAATGTGCTGTTAGGCATTCTACTTTTTTCTCTTCATATTATTTTGTGAATATTTTTACATATCATTTAGTAGTCTATGAGACCTGTTTGAATATGTTTGTATGTGTGTATATACATGTACACAGTGCTTTCTAGTGATTTCTTCCATAATTTAAAATTTCTCTTAGATGGAGAATTATCCTGCATTCTGTATAACATTAATCTTCATGTGTGGTAGCCCTAGAGCTCCCCTAAATCATGTATTTTGGTGTTTTACTTCTTACTCTGTGGCCTCTCCATGACTTATTATATTGTCTTCATATTTTATTATTTACATCAAAGTTGTAAAAAATCAAATAATGCAGTGCTTATAGGAAAGAGATAGTCATCTGTCTATTTTTTCAACTATCCAAGAATCAGTTGTCTCCAGAGAAGAGAATTTTTCGTTTGAGTTCATCTATCAGGACTGTTCAGTTTTGCAAATTACAGAAACATCAGCTGTATTGGTTAGGAATAGGTTTACTGAATATAATAGAAAATACAAATTAATAGTAGTTTAAACACTTTATCATTTATTTTCTTGGGTAAAAAGATGCCTGAAGATATGCAGTCAGTCTTTGCTATGTAAGCTCCACATTCATCAGGGACCTGGGCTCTAATTTCCCCACTTCCTCATGGCTTCCATTTTCAAGGTTTCAAAATGCTTGCTTCTGGAGCTCCTCCATCCACACAACAGGAAGGAGTAAGGAGCAAAACAAAGATGGCATGCTCTAGCCCCATCAAGAAACTTGAAGGAATCTTCCTGGAAGTTCCATACAGAACATCTATTTAAATTTCATTGGGCAGAGCTCAGCCAAGTTCTGCGAGTTTGAGAATGTAGTCATTTATTTGGGATCAGTGCACCACTGAATAAAATTGGGGTTTTATTACCTATAGAATGAAGACTACTGTGTAGGCAATCAGGAAATATATTGCTTTACATAACTAAATAATTCAAGGTTTATCTATGGCTTCAGGTAAAGTTTGATCCAGCTGATAACATCATCGGACTTTCGTTCCATTTCTCAGAGATCCTTTGGCTCCTTCTCCTCATGCATTGTTTTTACCCACAGATGGACTCTGCCTAGAATGACAGAGTTGGCTGGAGTATTTCATGATATTGTATCCTACACCTCATTGCCCAGAGAAGGACATTTTTTATTTCTTCATTTGTGGTTGTTTATTGACCTCCCAATATCATATTCTCAATTCCTTCTCTGGTCACCTCTACAACTTTAAATAGCACAATTAAACCTTCATTTCTTATTCCATTAATCACAGGGATGGACATCTCTTGACTCCCACGTTGTATGATAAGGACATTTACCACACGTTTAACCATTTACCACACCTTCTCACTTTTACCTCTCAAACTTTGCCAGTTTTACCTTTATTTATATAATGTTGAGATTGAGAAATACACGTTCTGACCATCCTAGTTAAGTCTTCTTAAATGTCCCTAGGCTGATTCTAGAAGCTTAAAACAGAAAATAACATTTAAATCATTATGATATTATAAATATTGTCCTTGAACATCCAAATGGTATGCTAGGTGGTCAAAGAAGCAAATCTGTGCCACTCAAGTTAAAATCCTTCTAGTTTTGTTGTTGCTGCTGTTGTTGTTTGGCCACGCCGCACGGCACGCAGGATCTCAGTTCCCCGACCCGGGATCAAACCTGTGCCCCCTGCAGTGGAAGTGTGGAGTCTTAACCACTGGACTGCCAGGGAAGTCCCCCAATCCTTCTGTTTTTAAACACCACCAAACACCTTTACCATTTCTATAAGTTTTCTAAGATCCTGTTTAAACTGATTCACCTCTTTTTGTGTTTTTCCATAGAGGTCTTTTCCATGGTCATCTAGGCCAAATTAGACCAAGTGCTCCCAAGACCAGCAGCAGCCTGGATATCTTATATCCAAGATGTAGGTCTGGAGATCTGAAAAGAATTCTGGGCTAGAGTGTAAAATTTGGGACCTGTTAGCATGCAAATGATAAAGCAAGCACAGTGGATGAAATAGTATAGGGGCCTATAGAGAGTAAAAGAAGAGGAAGGGCTTTGACATGTAAGTGTTAGCCAGAGAAGGAGCTGGCAAAAGAGACTGAGATTTTCAAATTTCAGCGTGAGAGAATCAGTGAGCTGGGGGAGTAGCAGAGGTGATGTTGAACCTTGCACCTGGAACAGGGGTTCTTGCTTCAGCATTCCTGGCAGATGGCACCCAGCCTGTGCTTTTATACTTACAGTGCTAGACGGCTCCAAATGTTGAGACAGTCTTACACCAAGCTGAATTGTTTCTCCATAATATCCTGGCCCCTGTTTCGCTTTCTCATGCATGAAAAATCCAGCCCGATTTTATTGTGTCTCTCTGCATAATAGCTCTTGAAATAGTATGAGATAGTTAAGCGCCCAATACATATAATATCATCAACCATTAATGTTGCTTATATATTGTTATTATTATTGTTATGATTTTTATTTCATGGTTGTTCTCAGCAAAATCTTTAAAGTCAGACAGCCTGAATTCTAACCTTGACTCTGACCCTTTCTAGCCATGTCATGTCATCTCAATACCAAGTCCCTTAACCTTTTTTAGCGATGTGATTAGCAAATCATATGCACTCAATAAATGTTTGTTATGTAATAATAAAATAATAACAATAATACATACCATGAGCTCCATTTACCACTTGTGCTACCTTATTAACTTTTACAATATGTTGAAATTATCTGTGTCCAACCCTATCTCCTGTATTTTTTGGCTCTGGGTGCTTTGAAAAGAGGGATCCATCCTCTTATCTTATTCATCATATCCCCATGGTTGAGCACAGGGTCTGCCACAGAGGAAACTAGTAAAACTTTTGTGGGACAGATATTTGCCAACCCCCTAGCTACCCGGGTTGCCCTTCCTTAAACATAAAATGATAGTTCAGATCATCCACTAACCATCCTATTGTAAGTGCCCCCTTATTATCTATGGGAGACCCCAAAGGGATTCTACACATGTACCTGGAATCCAAAGATGTCAGCCATACTCACCTTGTCCCTCTTTGCTCTGACCACCTCTGTTGCCTTCGATGCTTCTTGGTGACAGGTCACTGCTGCCTCTGCTCTTCATGGGACTGTTGGTGTCTGTGCCAAGGAGTCTGGCTCTGAATGAACGTGCCTCTCCAGGTGCAAGGACGGGCTTCCTCCCTGGGTCTGAGCTCTGCTTCATTAGTTGGGCCCTGAACACAGAGTATTGACTTGTGCCCAGCCTCTCACAAATCCTTCCTGAAGGGTACTATTGGTTTTTGCTTCTAATCCCTTCTTGTTACAACTTAAACCAGTCCAAAGCATCTGGTGGGGTGAGAGGCCACTCCACATCCCCAACTTTTCTCTTCTTCCCACTGTAGCTTCTGCCCTCATTAGAGCCCCGTCTTCTAGTTACAGGGAAAAAGCTTCCAAATTTATGAATGGGACAAACTGATGTAAGGCAGGGGAGGATGGGCAGTGTGGAGGGAGAAGAGACTTGTTCATATTAGGCAAAGCTAGTCAAAAATATCCCACTAAATAGAATATCCCCAAATACCCTGGTCCATGTTAAAATTAGTTTTGCCATATCCTGAATGTGGTGGTGGTTACGTAACTCTATACATCTGTTAAAACTCACAGAACTGCACACCAAAAAATACAGTTAATTTTTACTATGTACAAATTTTAAAATAAGTTGTACAGTTTCAGTTGTGCCAGAGTTTTACCGGGCAGATCACACTCATGACGTTTTTCTTGTGACTTGGCTGTTCTTGGAAGATTTTATTTTCCAGTTTTCCTTCCCAATAGACTAAATATTCATTTATTCGATTTTTATTGATAATAAAACATGGATTAGTTAACGGCCTTTTCAAACATAAATAGATTAAACCCAACAATATCAGGATGACTAGAGGACAAAGAACAGCAAAGCACAAAAAAGGGCCAGGAGCCTCTTATCTGGACAGTGATAACTCTGCTTGGCTGCCCTTTATTTGCCTCTATTCTCTGCTAATTCAGGCATCCGGCTGCTCAGTGTTCAAAGCAGGTTCATACAGACTTTGCCACATAGCAAGTTACTAAAGAGAGCCTATCTTTGAATTCTTGTGGTCTCATACTCTCTTGCTCAATACTGTTAATCCCCTTTGGAATAGACTGACTTCTGGACAGCTCTTTCCTGGCCAGAGGCAACCTGAAGCTTCTCTCCTTCTTCTCTGGATCCTCATCCACTTTTCAGTTGCAGACATAATGTCACAGCATCTGAACCACCTGTTCCATTTCACAGCCCCTCCAGCACACGAGTCTATATCTCCCAAAGCCACATCCTCTCACAGAAGTGCATGATCATCCTTTCATTCACAGGGTTGTGGGTTCCTTTGGCCTCCAAGGGCCCTTGGTTCTTGGGCAACTCTGACCCACTGGAAAGCACAAATGCAAATCCAACTGCCCGTTCGTATTTCTATCCATTCAACTCTTACCAAGGAGTATCCACTCTAAGCCAGGCTCTTCCTGAAGTTCAGAGTCTCTTACCTCTAGTAGCTTATGTTTTACTGGAGAGGCAGAGAGTAAGCAAGTAAAAAAAATACATCAATGAATTAGTTACAGAGTGAGATGAGGACTGTAGGTGACATAAACGGAGTGCTAGAACAAAAAATAATGGGATGGGGGGATAGCTGGTCAAGGGGAATCCTCTCTGTAAAAGAGATACTTAGGCCAAACCAGAAGAGAAGCATTTCAGGTTTATGAAACAGTAAACGCAAAGGTCCTGAGGCCAGAGAGCTGTGCATGACTAAAAACCTATAGCCCAGGATGGCTAGAGCTCAGTGGGAGAGCAGAATGTGTGAGCTGGGGTAGAAGAGGTAGCAGAGTTCAGGACAAAAGCTCCCTGGAGGCTGAATTGAGGAGTCTGAGCAACAAGCCTCTCTCATCAGGTCTGATTTGGGTTTGGGGGAGTGGGAGATAATCATACACTCCAGGATGTGTAGCAAAGTAAGAATAAACATGACCCTCTGTGGGAAGTTTGATTCTTACAAACAACAAATTGCAAATGTTTCTCCATTTTCAACTTTATTTAGAGGAAGCTTTGTTAGAAGTTATTTCCTGACATAGAATGATTGTCTACAACAGGGGTCCCCAACCCCCAGGCCGCAGACTGGTACCGGTCCGTGACCTGTTAGGAACCGGGCCACACAGCAGGAGGTGAGCGGCAAGGGAGCGAAGCTTCATGTGCTGCTCCCCGTCGCTCGCACTACCGCCTGGACCGCCCCCCCACCGCCGCCGCCATCCCAACCATGGAAAAGCTGTCTTCCACAGAACCGGTCCCTGGTGCCAAAGAGGTTGGGGACCACTGCTCTACAAGGTAAACTGAGGACTCCAGTGAATGAATCATGTGAATGACATGTGCCCAGGGATGCCACAGTGTCTTGTTCTAGGGTCTTATTTATTCTGTGGCGTTTATTGAAATGAAGCCAACCACTCTGGCTTCATTATAGGAAAGGTATTCACAGTTTGGTTTCCGTTCTTTTGCAGCTACATTAAAACTCCTTGTCCAACTGTTTAAATTTTTAGCAGCTCTTAGTGGATGGAAGGTATGCAGACTTCAAGTTTGTGAGTTCAAGAGAAGTATTGATTTATTTCAGCAGTTTGGATTTGGAATTTGATTTCCATCTTCTTTGTTCCTTCCTCTTTGTCTCTGCCTACTTTTTTTCTCTCTCTCTCCCTCTCTCTCTCTTTCTCTCTCTCTCATACACACACACACCCCTCCATCTTGCAGCTAAGGCACCCAGAGTCAAATAAACTTAAAACAAGCTTTGAAACTTTTAAGATAACCCCCATGGTGTGTTGCTGATAAGGTGCTTCAGTCCGTGGCAGGCTGCTATGCAGTAAATACGTAACAGGACATTTGTACCAGTTGAGCAAAGTGTGGACAACCAGAAGAGAAAAAATAGTATTTTTTTTCTGCAGACTAGAAGAAATTAACAATAGAAAACCTTAACATTTTCAAGTTTATAAATGAAATAATAGAATCAAAGCTTTCTTAATCTCCTCTGAATGGTGTTTCTGGCCTGGTAGCTCCACTGAACTATTTGTACCAGAGGCTTCCTGGCAGGGAAACTCGGCCTGGAAGGCAGAACAGCCTGATGCCTGGCACATCTCAGGGGCTCGTAGTGGCCATTTATTATTTTCAGGCTGTCAGCTTCCATTTTGCCTTCCTAACAGCACCCCAAATTTACTGGGGAAGTAAAATCTCCCCTATTGTGTGTAGTCTTGGTGAAAGGACTAGATCTTTCCTTCCTCACTCTCTGATTCAGAACAGGGGAAGGAGGAGATACAAAGCTAACTTCAGCCTGTCTGGTGTGTTCTCCAGTGACTTTGGACTTGGTTGAGTGACCCAAGGATGGAGAACTGGTAGAGGCCATTTGCCATATCAGGAGGGATGGCACGCGGTCCTGATGGAGTTTCTTTGTGAACCAGGTGCTTCACTTTCTGCTTTTTGGTTCTCTGGAACTCTTCCTGGTACCTGATTCTCCAAGCTGGGCTTCCAGTATCTTAACAATTCTGTATGTCCCTAAATAACATTCCAATAATTTCCCTTTTGCTGAAGTTATCTAGAGTTCTTTTCTGTTGCTTGCTGTTGAAGGCCTTAATTGAGATGGTACAATAAATGTTCCTAGACTGAATGAATTAATGGAATGAATTATATTTCAAGCCTTTTGTGATTTTCCCTTTCTTTTGTCATAGAGAATTAAATCTCATCTGTAGATGAATTTTCTTGGAATTTGGAAAAATATCAAAGTTTTATACAATTTTCCTTTTGGAGGCAAAGCTATTTTAAAAAAACAATTAAACCTAAGTTTTAAATATAGGCTTATTATATGGTAGTTAGAAAATAAAGGTAAACATAAAAAAGAATATAAAAATTTCATAAACATCTTTCTATATAATAAATATCAGTTGACAAAACAATGTTTGATAACTGAATGGTATCTCATGGTAGAGATAATATATTTAGATAATCCCCCATTACATTTGGGCTATTTCCAATTATTCACTCTTATAAAAGATCCTGCATTGAACATGCTCTTGGATAAACCTCTGTAAACATAGGCTTTTTATCCTTATGATACATTTTAAGTAGTAGAATTGTTGGGCCAAAGAGTTTGCATGATTATAATCATTTTACTTATAATAGTAGCCCCTTTTAAATGAAGCAGATAAAAAGGAACTTTTATTGTGGGAGTCTTCTTCTGCAAAAGCAAAACAAAAACAAAAACAAACATAAAACAAAGAAAAGGAAAGAAAAGTCTATGATTTAAGCTATGAATCAAAGCAGTCCCATTTAAAACCTCATTGCATTAACTGAGGTGCTTCATTTGACCAGCCCAATTAAATAGAGCCAGAGGGTACAAGAAAAAATTATTAATAGCCCTGTCTGTTCAACACAACCAGACATTGCACTTGCTCTCTTCATCCATTCATTCAAGAAATGGTTACTGAATCCCTACTGTGCACCTGGCATGGGTCTAGGGGCTGGGATGTAGAAAGGGAGGTAAGACCTGTTGTCCACCTTGGAGGCACTCGCTATCCAGTGTCCAAGCAGACCTTTAAATAACTCACAGTCACAGAGTGTGGTGGTAACTACTGCAGTAGAGAGAGGAAAACAGCATTGTGGGAACAGAGAACCTGGAGCAGTTTCAACCTGTGCATATAAAGTCCATTCTTCTCTCTCGTTCCCTTCTCTCCCGTTAGAAAGCACCAATTGAAATGGGATATACCTTGAAAAATACAAAGTTCTGGAGAATCAAGGAAGGGAGAGATCACGAACAGCTCCATGGAATCCATGAGCGTTGAAGAGAGGTAGGACAGGCAGCATCTGGAGGAGGGCACTCTGGAGAGGACATTGTGAGCACTGGTACAGACAAAAGAAAAGCAAGTGTTCAGGGAAGAGATTGCTTGAAACACAAGGTTTTGGGTATACCAAGAAGGCTGAAAAGAGGGGCTACCTTGGATTGCTGTTAATAATAAGACAAGGCATTCGTGTGTACCTCCATAAGTAAAAGAGAGGCATTGTATTAGTTACCTATTCCTGGTGCAACAAATTACTTAGTGGCTTAAAACAACCCAAATTCGTTATTGTACAGCTCTCTAGAGCAGAGGTCTGACGTGAGTCTTATGGCACTAAAATCAAGGTGTGTTCAAGGCTGCCTTCCTTTCTGGAGACTCTAGAGGAGAATCTGTTTCCTTGCCCCCACCTCAGCTTCTGTATTCCTTGGCTTAGGACCTTTCTTCTTCCTTGAAGGCCAGCAACAGCTGCTCAAGTCCTTCTCACACTGCATCACTCTTGACCTCCTCTCATGCCCATCACTTCTACTTTCAGGGACCCTTCTAAAGGCCCACCTGTGCAACCAGGATAATCTCTCATCTCAAGATCCTTAACTTAGTCACATCTGATTCAGTCCAATGAGAATAGGGAGGAGAGAACAGCTGCCTGTGGAAGAGTGGGGAGAGACTCCGTAGGAAATGGGAAGAGGTTGAGTGGAGGCTGGGGAGAAGGGGAAGAGAGGTAGAGTTGTCAGAGATGATTCAGGCTTTGCACTCCCAGGAGGGTGAGGATAATGGTGTCATTCATCAGGAATATTTGGTTTAGGGAACTGGCATAGTGGTAAATTTAAGTTTGGATCTTTAGAGAAATAACTGACAACTTTTCCACTTTCAAATTTTGAATGGGGATATGAGATCAATAAAGATTCAAGACATATACAACCCAGGCAGAGAAATAATGGGTGGGAATGGCTGAAAGTGCAGAGTGTTGAGACAGAGACAGGGCACAAAGAAGGTAAAGAAGAGATACCTAGGGTGGGGAGAGACTGAGGTGGGAAGAGAGAGAGAGAAGAGAGAAAAAGTGTACAAGTAAGATGGGGAAGAAACACAGACCATGAGGAAGACGGACCAGGTTGGCAAAAGAAGGAGGAAGAGAAAGGCAGGAATATCAACAGACAGAATCTGAGAAAGGGACCAGCTCAGAGGTTTCTGGCATGAATACGTTGGTCAATTTAAATTTCCAGTTCACTTGGGTTGTGCTCACAATTGTAAGTTAATAATTTTTAAGATTGTCTGGAAAGATTTATTTACTTTTGCAGGTTAATTACTGTCACAGCTCCTCTGTTTGTCAGGCTTCCACCAGACTCTGTGGTCCCGGAGGGGGTGAATTACCCTACCTATAGGACCTTTGGCCCCTCACCTGTCTCATCAAAGGAAGACTTATTTCCTCTTCCCTTCCCCAAATGGCTTAACTCTTTAATTGTTTTGTCCCTGGAATCTGAGGCCTTGGAAAGATGTGTTGAGGAAAAATGTTTTTCATTCTTTCACAGTTTTCACAGATATTACAACGCACTAGTGACACACAGGCAGGAGCTTTGGTAAGTCTCAACACAACTGGGAGTTTATGGTCCCCGTTTTACAGATGGGAGCGGTGGGTCTGGGCTTTCGTCTAACCACATGCTCAAGGTCACAAGTGGAAAAAGGTGGGAGAATAGGCTTCCTGCAGATGGGGGAAGCAAAACAAGTATTGGCAGGATCACTTAGGAAGACCAGTCGATTGAAACACTGACCCTGGAAAAC
This sequence comes from Physeter macrocephalus, assembly GCF_002837175.3. NCBI lineage: Eukaryota > Metazoa > Chordata > Mammalia > Artiodactyla > Physeteridae > Physeter > Physeter macrocephalus. The sequence continues at coordinate 143,991,361 of NC_041221.1, read as the reverse complement.
CTGGAAGCCTTGTATCTAAGGGACTACGGATCTCACTCTGAACCCTGCTCCCAAACTAACTGTGCCCAGGCAGAGTCAGAGGCATGAGAAGGAAGTAGGCTGTAGATTTCCCTTAGCACGGACACCAGAGGCACTTTCCGTCTTCACGTTTATTATCTTTCAGTAGAGGAATGGGTACTCAGAGAGGTTAACCAACTTGCCCAGGGTTACCCAGAAGCCAGCAGTGAGCCCAGGGCTAGCTTCCTCTGTTGGGCAGCGCTCCCCGGGGAAGGCGCCCCGCTGGCCCGCCCCGAGGGGTGAGGTCCCTCCGTCACCCCTGCGCCCACTGCCTTGCGCGCCCGGCCGCGCCACAGCCACCCCCGGCATCCGCAGGGGGCGGCCGCGAGGACCACGCGGGCTGGGGGCTGCTGAGCCTGCGGAGCCAGTCTCGGCCGGCCGGGAGGAGGACGATGCTCGGCCCGCCCAGGTGAGCCTGCGCTGGGGTCCCTCCGCCCGCAGCCCCGGGCGGGCCCGCGCCTCGCGCTCGCCAGCCTCCCAGCGCAGGGGCTGAACCCCGCACCCGAGGGGGCGGCGGGGAGGGCGCAGGCAGCGGCTGGGAGTGCCGCGGCAGAAGCTCGGCTCCGCGGCGAGGGGTGGCGGGTCCGGTCCGCCAGGGCGCCTCGCTCCCTCGCCTCAGGCGGAGGGTAGGTGCGGCGAGGGCGCAGGGGTCACGACCCTGCGAGCCCACGTGTTTGCGGGGACGCGGCGGGGGCGGGGCGGCGCCACGGCGACGCCGCTGGGGGCTCTGGACTTATGGGACCCGGCTTTACCTCAGGGATGGGCTGCGTGGCGGCTCAGGCTGTAGGTGGGCTGGCTGGTCGTGTAGGACATGCCTCCAGCGTGGGACCACTAGGGTTGGGGCTAGTACCCTACACTTGTGTACGTAAGTACTTGTGAAACTGCTTGTGTGTTCGCTGGCTCTGTGAGGTAGTGTGTGTAAAAGGGTGTGTGTGTGAGAGAGAGACATAGGCTGTGCACATATAACCGTGTGTGTGTGTGTGTGTGTGTGTGTGTGTGTGTGTGTGTGTATGTGAGAGCGAGAGAGAGAGAGAGAGAGAGAGAGAGAGGGTACATGTGTGGACGGTATGGATGGTCTTAGATGTGTAACGGAGAGAGTGTACTCTAACTCGTGTGTGTGTGTGTGTGTGTGTGTGTGTGAGTGAGACAAGATATGCATACCCGAAGTGTATACCTGGCTGTGTGTGTAAGTGACCGTGAGTGTGTGGGCACGCTGTGCTGCATGAAGCGTTCGCTGTGGCTGCCAGGGCTAGCTTCCTGCAGTTGTCTTTCACAAAATCCCAATCCCAATTTAAGATGCATTTCTTCTCAGCTTGCTACCCAGTGTGTGGCAGTGTGCTGTTAGTTGCCTTTGGAAGAAGTGGCTGTTGATACAAGGAAGTGATGGCTGGCAGAGGTGGAGAAGTCATGGCATGAGCTTGTCTTCCTAGAAAACATTGGCTTGATTTCCCATTGGTTCATTAAAATACACAAAAAATGTTTCTTAGGGTACAGGTTTGGCATGAACCAAATGGTGGCTTTTGATGGAAGGACACTGAGGCTAGTTTGCTCTCCTGTCTTAATATTGCTGGGACGGAGTCCCCAGGTCAAAAGCTGTGGGTGACCCTGGAGGTGGTGGGTGGTGTTTGCCTAGTCCCCTGTGTGGAACTTCAGCATCGGTGATGAGGGAGGAGAAGTTGCTGCGTGCTGCTGGTGAGCCCAGATGATGAAGGGAAAGGACACTGGTGATGGATAAAGTTCCCTAGAAACAAGGAAGAAGTCAGCACATGGGATGAGACTCGTGGAGCTCTGAGAAGCAGCTCTCAAGAAATGATGAGTAAAAAAAAAAAAAAAAAGAAAAAGAAATGATGAGTGCGGAAAAAATTAGTATAGAGTAAAGAGGATTTGCATCATTCTCGAGTCATTTTTCCGTCTTACGTTTATTTTTTCCATGCCACCCTTACTTAGCCTACACTCACTCCTGTGTTTTGGGAAATGTCTTTGTTATAATTATTATTGTCTTTGTTATAATTATTATTGTACAGTTCAGTGGGTCATCATTTAAACTCCAGGAGAACTGTAGCACATCAGACTAGCAGGAGCTTCAGGGAGTTTTCAGTTCAGCACATGTTGAGCAGACAGAGGTCCTAGGGCTCAGAGGACAGTGATGCTCTTGGTTCCTCTGAGTTATCTGGATATCACTCCTGAAGCTGCTCCTTCTAAGGGCCACAGTGGCCTTGTAACCTCCAAACTGAATGTGTTTTCTTCCACTCGAGTTCTCCCGGACCTCCCTGACACTGTTCATCCCCTCATCTCTTTCCCTAACTTCACAGACTGAAGAACAGCACCTGAAACCCAGCATAAGTACCTGCTACCCAGACCACCTCCTGACTATCCCATCTATTACTGAACCACCACCATCCTCCAAGTCACCCTGGCTGGGAACTGAAGTCACCTCTTTATTTCTCCTTTTTCTTTATCAGTAGCGACCACAGCTTAATCAATAGGCGGGTCTTATCCATTTTTGCTCAGTATCTCTTGAACCTAATTTTTTTGTTTGTTTGTTTTTTATTCCCACTTCCAGCACCTAATCAGGTGAGACCCATATTCAGGGATTTCCAGAGATAGGAACAGATAAAGACTGTGATCATTGAAAAATGCAAAATAAAGGCACATAGAGAAGTCCCTTGATATTATCAGTGAATAATAAATAAGTTCTTTGGAAGAATCTGGATCTTCTGATGGTTGTAGTATTATGTGACCTAGATTAAGTCTCTCGGCCTTTCTAAATCTCAGTTTCTTCATCTGTGAAATGAAATGGAAGATTTCAACTAGAATCTATTTGCTAAATCATATCCAAGTTTTTTTCCAGCTCTAAAATTATCTGATTATCATTGATGTTCTTTGTTTTAGTGAGAAAATTTTATCCTAATGTCTTATGATTACCTTCCAATATCTAACCGTCTTTTTAAAAAAAAAATTCAGTTTGTCTTCAGGGAAAGGAATTAGGCAAAGGGAAAAGGGTGAAAATGCACTATTGACTTAGTTTTGTGGTTGAGCATTAACTGCACACATCAAGCCTTAGAGTTGAAAAGGTCTTATAGGTCACCCATTCTCACCTCCCATCAAGTGCCAAAATCTTCCATACTATTGCCTTTTGGAAAATTAAAAAAAAAAAATCTATCAAGCCTTCTTAAGGTAACTTCAAACAACGTTGTAATTCAGGGTTTCTCAAACCTCTTGTACCATTAATGTTTTGGGCTAGATAATTTTTTGTTGTGAGGGCCTAGCTTGTCCATAGTAGGATGTTTAGCAGCATCTCTGGCACCCATTAGATGCCAGTAGCAACTCCCTGTTGTGATAACCAAAAATATCTCCAGATATTACCAGTATCTCCTTGGGGGACAAAGTACCCCCCAAACACCTGTTGAGAATGACTGTTGTAATTCAAACACAAGTCTTGGGGCCTTGAACAGAAAGACCGTACAACAAAGTATTTTAGTAGATAGATGAACTGCTGTGTTGCTAGCTGCTTTTCCACCTCCCTCCAAATTAGCCACCCTCACACGTTTACCTTTATGCCTCCTGGTTTCTCACTGCCTTGTTGCTATGTCTGGAAATGCTCAAGATGCTGCTGAAGGCTGAGAAGTGTTTTAGAGACAACTTAGTACGGATCCTAATAGGTCACATTAATCCAGCCCTTATTATGTGCCAGACACAGTTCTAAATGCTTTACATGGATAATCTCATTTAATCTGCATTAAGAATCCTATAAGAGAGATACTTTATTCTCTTTGTCTTAGAGATGGGCTAACTCATACTTAGAGAGGTGGAATAACATGTCCAAGTTCATTTAGCTGTGAAGTGGTGGAGCTGGGGTTGGGCTGTGTGCTCCAGAGTCTTTGTTCTGAAACTTTGTTCCCCACGTTAAACTGCCTCTGAGAATGGGATCTTGATGTTACAGGGTAGAAATGATCTTAAACATTGTCTGTTTCAATTGTAGAATCAAGTCTGCTTCTAGGAAGATTAGAGACTGAGGTTGATAGTTGTGTTCAGTTGACATATTGTGACTTCCTCCCTTTTTTGTCTTCTCCTCTCTCTTTGTAATTCAGGCTATTCAGAAATAGCTCTAAGGCATATCCAGAGTGAGAGAGGTGGTGGCAGGGTTGGTTAAATTAGGGGAGAAGGGCTCAAGGGAAAGGAAGAATGGCAGAAAGAAGCAAACAATGGATGAGACATTTCTTTTTCCATTAAGTCCTCACTATCATCTAAACTTTAGATATCTCTTTTATCACCCAAATTAAAGTTGCCATATTTTTATCAATTCCCTCCTTCTGTATTCTTCTTGGCCTGCCCTTTCGTTCTTCCATTCTGCTTGCTGTTTTTATACTTTGGGGCAGTAGAAAGTAGTACACATTTGGACAGAGGGAAATATAAGTGTAATATAAATAGCCACCAAACAGGCTTATCGATAGGACTAACCTTAAGTATAGTCAGAGTAAGAATGACTACTTTACCAATTACCATTAATATTGAAGATCCAAGGCAAACCCTAAGAAGGTTGACTATTTCCTTTAAGACCCTATATCAACACAGAGATTGCTGATCCCCACTCCTAGAGTTTCTGATTCAGTGCTTCTGGGTTGGGGTCTGAGGATTTGCATTTCTAACAGATTCCCAGATGATGCTGATGCTGCTGGTCCAGGGACCACAATTTGAAAACCACATGGTTAAGACCTAATAACCAAATAAAGCTCACAACTCACCCACTTGAGATTTTTTAAATAAAAAGATATCTTATTTTTAAGATAACTAAATATTTGGATTTAGGAGAATCAATAAATAAAGCAAGATTGAAAGACAGTAACTGCTAGCGGCTAATTGACATCTCTCACTAAGCATCTAACCTTTGCCTCTCGTTTTGAATTTCAGAAAAACGTATTCTTTTTCTCAGCTGTGATATTTCTGGGTTAATAGTTCTGATCTTAGATCTTTTCTTGTTCCCTCCTTCCACCTACCACTCAATTTGGGTGATAAAAGTCCTCATTAGTCACAGAATAATCCAAATAAAAAGTACTTTAATATCTTGTCTACTGCCAGATAAATTCTGACCAGTCTTTCTGAGATTAAGAAATACATGTTATCTGTGCATCCAGCTTTTGCTTCCTGTTGCTTTGTACATTTTTCCCTTTTGAATCATCAGCAGCACAATGAAGAAACCCAACAGAAACTCCAGTCAAAACATTAATATGTAACTGATTAATTTTTTAAAAATTTCAATCAGAAAAGTTTCTTTTAAAACCAAATTTCAAACTCAGTCAACTCATTCCTTCTTGACTGCCAGCATCAGTCTCTTTTTGCATGACCACACATCCTCCACCTAAACAAGGTGTCTCCGAGTACTTACTCAGAAAGATTTAGTGATTGTGAAACTCAGACGCAATTTAAATAATGTTTATTGGACATTTACTCTGTACTGTGGAGTTGTTACACCTAGTCTTTTTAAATTTTTCAGTCAGTCACTGAGAGATGAGGGGTTTTTGTTGTTGTTGTTTAGAGATGAGGAAACCAAGGCCTGGAAATATAAATAAACTCTTATATTATTAGAAAACTAATTGTATTAGTAAATATATTTTTTTCCTCATACATAATAAAAGCCAACTTTAGCTTGCTTAAGCAGAAAGTGAAATTTATTGGAAGGATAATGGGGCTTCTCATAGATCAAGGAACTAGATCCCAGGAAGGAAGGGAACCAGGTCATCTCTGGAGAACTCAGTTGCAGGCATTCACAAGCTTTTTCCCATTGCTCTTCAGTTAATATGACACATTCCCACAAGTGTGTCTCTTGGTTCAAACTCTCAAGAGAAAGGATCTGATGGCCCAAGGTCATAGCAGAAGAGTAGTTGCTGTGGGCTCACTCTTGTATTGTGTTAGGTATTCATAGTAAAAGTAGTCTAGAAGATGCTTGAATGAATATCTCCTGTTGTCACATACCTAGTTGGCAGAGACAGAATTTGAACTCAGGTTTGACTCTAAATCTGATGCATGTCTCCTACCAAAGGGATAGTTGAGAGAGAAACACATTAATTTAGCATGTAATAATGGCCATTTGCCTTTATTTTCAAGGTCCTCCCCATGTTAGCCATTCCCTGCATAAGGTCTTGCACCTTTCATTTGTGCATACCTCCTGGTTTCTCATACTTCTGTGACTGCATCCTGGCTCCTCCCTGTGCATCTGGTCTCTATGCCATGTGGCCTGGCTTCTCACTCCGCTCATGCATGTCATGTCTCTGGCTCACCTAGCACAGCTCTTACTCACAGATTGTACGAGCTGAAGGGATCTATCATCTTGTCCCATCTTCTACCTGTACAGTAAATAATCATTTCTAAAATATGACAAGCACTTACCATGAGCATTGCAGAGAGCTCTATATCTGATCCAACTCTTCTAACAACACTGTTGTTGCCTTTTTGGGGGTTTATTTCCCAATATTTTATTGTAAAAAAATACTTAAAAGTTGAAAGACTTGTATAGTGAATACCCATATACTTACCACATAGGTTCTACAATTAACATTTTACTAACTTGTTCTATCATATTTCTATCTATTCACTCCTCTGTCCATTCAGCAATTCATTTTTTGGATGACTTCAAAGTAAGCTGTTCCATTTAAAAAAATTTTTTATTTTTATTTTTTAACATCTTTATTGGAGTATAATTGCTTTACAACGGTGTGTTAGTTTCTGCTTTATAACAAAGTGAATCAGCTATACATATACATATACATATACATATATCCCCATATCTCCTCCCTCTTGTGTCTCCCTCCCACCCTCCCTATCCCACCTCTCTAGGTGGTCACAAAGCACCGAGCTGATCTCCCTGTGCTATGCGGCTCCTTTCCACTAGCTCTGTGTTTTACATTTGGTAGTGTATATATTTCCTTGCCACTCTCTCACTTTGTCCCAGCTTACCCTTCCCCCTCCCCATGTCCTCAAGTCCATTCTCTACGTCTGCGTCTTTATTCCTGTCCCTCCCCTAGGTTCTTCAGAAAGTTTTTTTTTTTAACATTCCATATATATGTGTATATGTGTTAGCATACAGTATTTGCTTTTCCCTTTCTGACTTACTTCACTCTGTATGACAGACACTAGGTCCATCCACGTCATTACAAATAACTCAATTTCATTTCTTTTTATGGCTGAGTAATATTCCATTGTATATATGTGCCACATCTTTATCCGTTCATCTGTCAATGGACACTTAGGTTGCTTCCATGTCCTGGCTATTGTAAATAGAGCTGCAAGGAACATTGTGGTACATGACTCTTTTT
>NC_041221.1:143980085-143983495 GCF_002837175.3 Physeter macrocephalus | reverse complement strand
GCTCCGCGGCATGTGGGATCCTCCCGGACCGGGGCACGAACCCGTGTCCCCTGCATCGGCAGGCGGACTCTCAAGCACTGCGCCACCAGGGAAGCCCCCCATGACTCTTTTTGAATTATGGTTTTCTCAGGGTATGTGCCCAGTCGTGGGATTGCTGGGTCGTATGGTAGTTCAATTTTTAGTTTTTTAAGGAAGCTCCATACTGTTCTCCATCAATTTACATACCCACCAAAAGTGCAAGAGCGTTCCCTTTTCTCCAAATCCTCTCCAGCATTTATTGTTTGTAGATTTTTTGATGATGGCCATTCTGAACGGTGTGAGGTGGTACCTCATTGTAGTTTTGATTTGCATTTCTCTAATGATTAGTGATGTTGAGCATTCTTTCATGTGTGTTTGGTAATCTGTATATCTTCTTTGGTCTTCTGCCCATTTTTGGATTGGGTTGTTTGTTTTTTTGATATTGAGCTGCATGAGCTGCTTGTAAATTTTGGAGATTAATCCTTTGTCAGTTGTTTCATTTGCAAATATTTTCTCCCATTCTGAGAGTTGTCTTTTCGACTTGTTTATGGTTTCCTTTGCTGTGCTGAAGCTTTTAATTTTCATTAGGTCCCATTTGTTTATTTTTGTTTTAATTTCCATTTCTCTAGGAGGTGGGTCAAAAAAAGATCTTGCTGTGATTTATGTCATAGAGTATTCTGCCTATGTTTTCCTCTAAGAGTTTGATAGTGTCTGGCCTTACATTTAGGTCTTTAATCCATTTTGAGTTTATTTTTGTAGATGGTGTGAGGGAGTGTTCTAATTTCATTCTTTTACATGTAGCTGTCCAGTTTTCCCAGCACCACTTACTGAAAAGGCTGTCTTTTCTCCATTGTATATTCTTGCCTCCTTTATCAAAAATAAGGTGACCATAGGTGCATGGGTTTATCTCTGGGCTTTCTATCCTGTTCCATTTATCTATATTTCTGTTTTTTTGCCAGTACCACACTGCCTCGTCTCCTGTAGCTTTGTAGTATAGTCTGAAGTCAGGGAGCCTGATTCCTTCAGCTCTGTGTTTCTTTCTCAAGATTGCTTTGGCTATTCAGGGTCTTTTGTGTTTCTATAAAAACTGTGAAATTTTTTGTTCTAGTTCTGTGAAAAATGTCATTGGTAGTTTGATGGTGATTGCATTGAATCTGTAGATTGCTTTGGGTAGTATAGTCCTTTTCACAGTGTTGATTCTTCCAGTCCAAGAACATGGTATATCTCTCCATCTGTTTGTATCATCTTTAATTTCTTTCATCAGTGTCTTCTAGTTTTCTGCATACAGGTCTTTTCTCTCAGGTAGGTTTATTCTTAGCTATTTTATTCTTTTTGTTGCAGTGGAAAATGGGACTGTTTCCATAATTTCTCTTTCAGATTTTTCATCATTAGTGTATAGGAATGGAAGAGATTTCTGTGCATTAATTTTGTGTCTTGCTGCTTTACCAAATTCATTGTTTAGCTCTAGTAGTTTTCTGGTAGCATCTTTAGGGTTCTCTATGTATACTATCTTGTCATCTGCAAACAGTGATAGCTTTACTTCTTCTTTTCCGATTTGGATTCCTTTTATTTCTTTATCTGCTCTGATTGCTGTGGCTAAAACTTCCAAAACTATGTTGAATGATAGTGGTGAGAGTGGAAAACTTTGTCTTGTTCCTGATCTTAGAGGAAAAGGTTTCAGTTTTTCAACATTGAGAACGATATTCACTGTGGGTTTGTCATATATGGTGTTTATTATGTTGAGGTCAGTTCCCTCTATGCCTACTTTCTGCAGGGTTTTTATTATAAATGGGTATTAAATTTTGTTGAAAGCTTTTTCTGCATCTATTGAGATGATCATATGGTTTTTCTCCTTCAATTTGTTAATATGTTTTATCACATTGATTGATATGCATATATTGAAGAAACCTTGCATTCCTGGGATAAACCCCACTTGATCATGGTGTATGATCCTTTTAGTGTGCTGTTGGATTCTGTTTGCTAGTATTTTGTTGAGGATTTTTGTATCTATGTTCATCAGTGATATTGGCCTGTAGTTTTCTTTCTTTGTGACATCTTTGTCTGGTTTTGTTATCAGGGTGATGGTGGCCTCGTAGAATGAGCTTTGGAGTGTTCCTCCCTCTGCTATATTTTGGGCGAGTTTGAGAAGAATAGGTGTCAGTTCTTCTCTAAATGTTGATAGAATTCACCTGTGAAGTCATCCAGTCCTGGGCTGTTGTTTGTTGGAATATGTTTAATCACAGTTTCAATTTCAGTGCTTGTGATTGGTCTATTTTTATTTTCTATTTCTTCCTGGTTTAGTCTCAGAAAGTTGTGCTTTATTAAGAATTTGTCCATTTTTTCCAGGTTGTCCATTTTATTGGCATATGGTTGCTTGTAGTAATCTCTCATGATCCTTGTACTTCTGCAGTGTCAGTTGTTACTCCTTCTTTTTCATTTCTAATTCTATTGATTTGAGTCTTCTCACTTTTTTTCTTGAAGAGTCTGGCTAATGGTTTATCAATTTTGTTTATCTTCTCAAAGAACCAGCTTTTAGTTTTATTGATCTTTGCTATTGTTTCCTTCATTTCTTTTTCATTTATTTCTGATCTGATCTTTATGATTTCTTTCCTTCTGCTAACTTCGGGTTTTTTTTTTTCCTCTTTCTCTGATTGCTTTAGGTGTAAGGTTGCATTGTTTATTTGAGATTTTTCTTGCTTCTTGAGGTAAGATTGTATTGCTATAAACTTCCCTCTTAGAACTGCTTTTGCTGCATCCATAGGTTTTGGGTCATCGTGTTTTCATTGTCATTTGTTTCTAGGTACTTTCTGATTTCCTCTTTGATTTCTTCAGTGTTCTCTTGGTTATTTAGTAGTGTACTGTTTAGCCTCCATGTGTTTGTATTTTTTACAGATTTCTTCCTGTAATTAATATCTAGTCTCATAGCGTTGTGGTCGGAAAAGAAACTTGATATGATTTCAGTTTAAGAAAATTTACCGAGGTTTGATTTGTGACCCAAGATATGATCTATCCTGGAGAATGTTCCATGAGCACTTGAGAAGAAAGTGTATTCTGTTGTTTTTCGAGGGAATGTCCTATAAATATCAATTAAATCCATCTAGTTTTATGTATCATTAAAAGCTTGAGTTTCCTTATTTATTTTTATTTATTTTTATTTTTATTTATTTATTTTTCGGAACTTCAAGGGCCATATTTTATTACTTTTTATATTATAGACATCTAACACTGTACTCAATTACTCATATCACATCATCATACTTATTACAATATCATATTTTTTTTTAACATCTTTATTGGAGTATAACTGTTTTACAATAGTGTGTTAGTTTCTCCTTTACAACAAAGTGAATCAGTTATACATAAACATATGTTCCCATATCTCTTCCCTCTTG
>NC_041221.1:143973848-143974657 GCF_002837175.3 Physeter macrocephalus | reverse complement strand
GCAGACAAGCCTCTCGGGCTGGTGGGTGCCGGTCGGGACCGATCCTCTGTGCGGGAATCTCTCCGCTTTGCCCTCCGCACCCCGCTGCTGCGCTCTCCTCCGAGGCTCCGGAGCTTCCCCCTCCGCCACCCACAGTCTCCGCCCGCGAAGGGGCTTCTAGGGTGTGGGAACCTTTCCTGCTTCACGGCTCCCTCCCACTGGTGCAGGTCCCGTCCCTATTCTTTGTCTCTGTTTATTCTTTTTTCTTTTGCCTACCCAGGTACGTGGGGGGGGTTTCTTGCCTTTTGTGAGGTCTGAGGTCTTCTGCCAGAGTTCGGTGGGTGTTCTATAGGAGAAGTTCCACGTGTAACTGTATTTCTGATGTATCTGTGAGGAGGAAGGTGATCTCCGCATCTTACTCTTCCGCCATCTTGCCTGCTAATCTCCTTATTTATTTTTATTTTGGATGATCTGCCCGTTGGTGAAAGTGGGGTGTTAAAGTCCCCTACTATGATTGTGTTACTGTCGATTTCCCCTTTTATGTCTGTTAGCATTTGCCTTATATATTGAGATGTTCCTATGTTGGGTACATAAATACTTACAATTGTGATATCTTCTTCTTGGATTGATATCTTGATCATTATGTAGTATCCTTCTTTGTCTCTTGTAATAGTCTTTATTTTAAAGTGTATTTTGTGTGTTATGAGAATTGCTACTCCAGCTTTCTTCTGATTTCCATTTGCATGGAATATCTTTTTCCATCCCCTCACTTTCAGTCTGTATGTGTCCTTAGGTCTGAAGTGGGTCTCTTGTAGACAGCATATATATGG
>NC_041221.1:143923481-143973666 GCF_002837175.3 Physeter macrocephalus | reverse complement strand
CATTTAATCCACTTACATTTAAGGTAATTATCAATATGTATGTTCCTATTACCATTTTCTTAATTGTTTTGGGTTTGTTATTGTAGGTCTTTTTCTTCTCCTGTGTGTCTCACCTAGAGAAGTTCCTTTAGCATTTGTTATAAAGCTGGTTTGGTGGTGCTGAATTCTCTTAGCTTTTACTTGTCTGTAAAGGTTTTAATTTCTCCATTGAATCTGAAAGAGACCCTTGCTGGGTAGAATAAACTTGTTTGTAGATTTTTCCCTTTCATCACTTTAAATATGTCCTGCCACTCCCTTCTGGCTTGCAGAGTTTCTGCTGAAAGATCAGCTGTTAACCTTATGGGGATTCGCTTGTATGTAATTTGTTGCTTTTCCCTTGGTGCTTTTAATATTTTTTCTTTGTTTTTAACTTTTGATAGTTTGATTAATATATGTCTTAGCATGTTTCTCCTTGGATTTATCCTGTATGGGACTCTTTGTGCTTCCTGGACTTGATTGACTATTTCCTTTCCCATATTAGGGAAGTGTTCCAACTATAATCAATTTTAAATTTCATTTATTGTGTTGTTCATCATTGTTTGCTCTTTAGTTGTTCTAGGTCCTTGTTAAATGTTTCTTGTAGTTTCTCCATTCTATTTTTGAGATTTGGGATCATTTTTACTATCATTACTCTGAATTCTTTTTCAGGTAGACTGCCTATTTCCTCTTCGTTTGCTCGGGTGGGTTTTTACATTGCTCCTTCATCTGATGTGTGTTTCTCTTTTAATTTTGCTTAACTTATTGTGTTTGGGGTCTCCTTTTCACAGGCTGCAGGTTCGTAGTTACCGTTTCTTTTTTGGTGTCTGCCCCCAGTGGCTAATATTGGTTCAGTGGGTTGTGTAGGCTTCCTGCTGGAGGGGACTGGTGCCTGTGTTCTGGTGGATGAGGCTGGATCTTGTCTTTCTGGTGGGTAGGACCATGTCCGGTGGTGTGTTTTGGGGTGTCTGTGACCTTATTATGATTATAGGCAGCCTCTCTGCTAATGGGTGGGGTTGTGTTCCTGTCTTGCTAGTTGTTTGGCATAGGGTGTACAGCACTGTAGTTTACTGGTTGTTAAGTGGAGCTTGGTCTTAGCTTTTAGATGGAGATCTCTGGGAGAGCTTTTGCCTTTTGATATTACGTGGGGCCGGGAGGTCTCTGGTGGACCAATGTCCTGAACTCAGCTCTCCCACCTCAGAGACACAGGCCTGACACCCGTCCAGAGCACCAAGACCCTGTCAGCTACACGGCTCAGAAGAAAAAGAGAATAAAAGAAAGAAAGAACGAAAATAAATAAATAAAATAATTAAAATAGAAAATTTAAATAAATTATTAAAAATAAAAAATTATAAAGTAATAAAGAAAGAAAGAAAGAAGAGAGCAACCAAACCAAAAAACAAATCCACCAATGATAACAAGTGCTAAAAACTATACTAAGAAAACAAAAGGCAAAAAACAAAAAAATGGATAGACAGAACCCTAGGACAAATGGTAAAAGCAAAGCTATACAGAGAAAATCACACAAAGAAGCGTACACATACACACAAAAAGAGAAAAAGAAAAAAAAATATGTCTATATATTAAAAAAAAGGAAGAGAGCAACCAAATCAATAAACAAATCTACCGATGATAATAAACTCTAAATACTAAACTAAGGTAAACATAAAACCAGAAACCAGTCAGGTGCATACAGCAAACTCCAAGTCTACAGTTGCTCCCAAAGTCCACCGCCTAAATTTTGGGATGATTCGTTATCTATTCAGGTATTCCACAGATGCAGAGTACATCAAGTTGATTGTGGAGATTTAATCCTCTGCTCCTGAGGCTGCTGGGGGAAATTTCCCTTTCTCTTCTTTGTTCACACAGCTCCTGGGGTTCACCTTTGGATTTGGCCCTGCCTTTGCATGTAGGTCACCTGAGGGCATCTGTTACCCGCCCAGACAGGACGGGGTTCAAGTAGCATCTGATTAGGGGGCTCTCGTTCACTCAGGCCGGGGGGAAGGAGGGGTACGGAATGCAGGGTGAGCCTCCAGCTGCAGAGGCCGGCATGACGTTGCAGCAGGCTGAGGTGCGCCTGTGTTCTCCTGGGGAAGTTGTTCCGCAGTGGTGGGCAGCACAGGCTCCCAGGAGGGGAGATGTGGATAGTGACCTGTGCTCGCACACAGGGTTCTTGGTGGTTGCAGCAGCAGCCTTAGCATCTCATGCCTGTCTCTGGTGTCTGCACTGATAGACGTGGCTTGTTCCCCTCTCTGGAGCTCATTTAGGTGGTTCTCTGAATCCCCTCTCCTCTTGCACCCCGAAACAATGGTCTTTTGCCTGTTAGGCAGGTCCAGCCTTTTTCCTGGACTCCCTCCCAGCTAGCTGTGGCACACTAGCCCCCTTCAGGCTGTGTTCATGCAGCCAACCCCAGTCCGCTCCCTGGGATCTGACCTCCGAAGCCCAAGCCTCAGCTCCCAGCCCCAACCTGCCCCGGTGGGTGAGCAGACAAGCCTCTCGGGCTGGTGAGGGCTGGTCGGCACCGATCCTCTGTGCGGGACTCTCTCTGCTTTGCCTTCTGCACCCCTGTTGCTGCGCTCTCCTCTGTGGCTCCAGAGCTTCCCCCCCCCCACCCCTGTCTCCACCAGTGAAGGGGCTTCTAGTGTGTGGAAACATTTCCTCCTTTACAGCTCCTTACTTGAGGTTCAGGTCCCACCCCTATTCTTTTGTCTCTGTTTTTTCTTTTTTCTTTTGTCCTACCCGGGTACGTGGGGGCATTTCTTGCCTTTTGGGAAGTCTGAGGTCTTCTGCCAGCATTCAGTAGGTGTTCTGTAGGAGTTGTTCCACATGTAGATGTATTTCTGATGTATCTGTAGGGAGGAAGGTGATCTCCACGTCTTACTCCTCTGCCGTCTTGAAGGTCTCTCTTAAGCTGTTGTTTCTAATTCTCGTTTTTATCACTGGGAAACTGAGACCAAGACAGGTGACTTGACTTGCCTAAGGTCATTCCTGAGGAGGTAGTGGATTTAATGCTGTTGCTCTGACTCCCCCAAACCATTTTCTTAACCGCCAAGCAGCATTGTATCTCTTGGAAGGGGAGAAAGAAAGACTCACTCAAGGTCACTTAGTGGCAGGGCAATGACCAGCACCCAGGTCATCTGATTCTCAAGCTCCTGAAATTTCCATTGCATTGAGCCATGATAGTCTACTTTCCATGTAGAAGCATTGTTTCTTCTGCTCCACAAATATAGGTACTTTACAACCTACCAAATCTCTGGAAAATCTGATTTTTGACACAGATGATTTTGCAAAACACTCTTCCTTCTCAACATTTTAAAATAATTTGTGGAAATGATAGGCTGGGAAATTATTATTGTAGATAACTTTTTACAGTGTTCAGAGGACTTTCACATGTGTTATCTTATTTGAACTTCATGAGTAATAGCAGATATGCAAGACAGGTGGGCTGGATATCTTAAACATGTTGAATAGTTGGAGACCTGGGGCTTATGGAAGCAAAATGAGGAACTCAATGTCACATACTGCTATGAGCAAAGTTGGGCTTTTGTAAAAAAAAATTATTCTCTTTCAGGTGGCAGTAGACATTCTGTAAGTTTTGATGAGCCACATAAATATCTAATTAATAAAACTGAACTGGAAAAGTTGATCTGGATCCTTTATGGGATAACTTAATGGTTGAAAGGTCTGGGCTCTGGTGTGGCCTTGGATAACATCTTTCTATGCTTCAGTTTCCTTGTCTGTGAAATGGTATAATTGTAGTACTCCTTTGTAGCATGATGTGAAGATGAAATGAGGCAATGCATGTGAAGAATTTAGTACTTAGTATGTGTTAAACAAATATAGTTATAGAAACATGTCATTACTCCTCTCCTGCTTCTTCCCCAGGAGTCTTCTCTTCTGTATTAAGTGGGCCCCTTTAAAATCTATGGTTTGGTTTTATATTTTCCAAGTGGTTTGTTTGGGAACTATTGGTAGGAAACTGTGGGCAGCAGCCTTTTGGGAGGTAACATTTTATTAGTTCAGTAAAGATGCAGCTTCTGCTCAAGAATTTACATCTAAGCTCTAAATAGCACACATCCTTTGAGATTGCACTGGCGTGCTTAATTGTATATGATAATCAGCACATGATATCTGAAGTAGAGAGTTTTGTATACACTGTTTCTACTCCAGGAGGTTCAGGAGAAATAGAAAAGAGTGAGGACAGCAGAGGTATATATGCTGGCGGAGACTTTTCTTTTGGCATGCATAGCAAATACTGTAATCCTGGTCTCTCAGCTGATGAGGCATTTAAACAGATACAGGAAAACAATTAAAGAGGATTTCAGAAGGGCGGGCTCACCTGGTGGATTGCAATCCAACCTTAATGTGTTTTCCAAACTGCTCTCCATGAATCATCTGCGCCAGAATCACTGAGACATTTGTTAAAATGCAGATTCCTGGACCTAGTGATTCAGATATTCTGAGTGAGGCACCTGAATCTGCAGTTTAGCAAGTGATTTGTAGGTATTCGAATGTTTGAGAACCACTACTGTCAGCAGCATAATTCTGCGAGACACAAAACACTAATTTGGAAGCTTAATTTAGATGGAATGCAAATTTTGGCTTGACCTGCTCCCAATTCCAGGCCTCTGAAATCGGTGGTGACAAAACCCTTTGGGTATTTTCAGGCTCAGCTTTCAGGGACCTATTCTGTAGAGAAGAAGAATAATTTCTGTAACCACATCCCAAAGTAGGGGAGATCAGCCCCCAGGTGCCTAGCTGCCTTTGTGGAGAAGTAGAGTATGAAACATATAGACTCCAATGACTGAGGCACTGCCAAACTGGAGACCACCTTGGTACAATAGCTGGCTAACATTATATTGTGAACTTTCTGGGCACCTGCTTTGTAAGTGTTTGTTTTCATTTATTTTTTTCAGTAACCTTGTGATATTGGTATTATGCTTACCCCTGTTATACAGATGAGGCCACTGAGGCTAAGAAAAGTAAGTAATTTGTCCAAGGGCATACTGGTAACTTATGCCTTGAGTCAGGGGCTGGCAAACTATCTGATTGGCTGCCTGTTTTTGACTGGCCTGCGGGCTCAGAATGGTTTTTACATTTTGTAATTGTTGAAAAAAATCTAAAGAAGAATACTATTTTGTGACAAGTGAAAATTATATGAGATTCAAATTCAGTGTCCACAAATAAATTTTATTGGAAAACAGTCATGCTCATTCATTTATGTATTGTCTATGGCTGTTTTCATACTATAACACCAGAGTTGAATAGCTGTGATAATGATCTAATGCTTGAAAAAGCCTAAAACATTTGCTAAATGGCCCTTTACAGAAAACAAAAAACAAAAAAATAACTGCCAATCTCTGCCTTAAACCACTATGCTAGCATTTCCTAAACTTCAGTCATTTGAGTACTACCCTTGTGATTCTTGCCACCTTCTCATACAAGCATCTGGAGCAGTATCTGCATATTAGATCAATTAGTTTTCCTTAAATAAATTTATTTTACAGAGAAAGAAAATTATAAGTGGAAACCAGTACCAATTGCAAGAAATGGGAGGTAACTGTAAAAAAAGAATACAAAAAACACAATGTACCAGATTTCAGCTAAATAGTTGGAGCAGATACTATCACCTGTTCCTCCCATTTTCCCACAGATCCCCTTACCATTTCTGTGTATACCATCCTGACTTCCAATGATGAACCAACATAATTTTTGGAGGGCTGCCCTCAGTCTGCTGAAATCAACCTTTCTCACAAGCACAATGAACTGGAGATGCCTGGGAATCCATGTCTCCCTGTGGACAGCTCTTAAGCAATACATAATGGCTGTGGGAGTATCAGTACCCCAGTTCCCTCCCCACTTGTCCAGGATAATTCTGAGGCATACGTTTTATACCATTTCCCAGAACTTCCCTGTGGGATTAAGCTTCAGTGGCTTATAAGCTGCCTTTCATCCTCTTTCCTGTATCATTACTTCCCTGCCAGTGTACCTGCACCTGCCAGATCAACTATGTGCATCTATTTAATCCTCACCTCAAGATCTACTTCTTAGGGGGACCCCAGTAAGACAGTAGTGTTTCTAACAAAAGACTGTGAGCCTTTGACCCATTTTTTATTATAAAAGAGAGATTACCGAATATCAGGAAGGACTCGAAGATAAGCTAACACGTATATGAATCCTTTTCTTCAGTGTAAACAACAGTGATTAAAAAAGAAAATGAAAAAACAAATTTTTTTACCATATGATCCAATGGTACTTCTATCCACCTATTGCCTAATATCATGTGCTTTCTCCAGAAGACATGAGAAATCATTGGGAAATATATGTTTTACCTCAAGGAGTCATCCCAAGAACAGCAGCATCAGCAATACCTGGGCACTTGTTAGAAATGCAAATTATTCATTCTAAACTTAGTGAATCAGAAACTTGGGGGTAGGACTCAGCAATTGTTTTAACAAGTCTCCAGGTGATTCTCATGCATGCTTAAACTTGAGAAACACTGCTCTACAGTAAACAGTCTCTTATTTAGTTCTGCTCTCGCTGCATTCCTGGATTTCATCAGAATTCAGAATCATCCAAGACTTGCTTCGTCCCCTCAAACGTGACTGACGGTTGGTTTTCTGGCTTCTGTTTGAGCCTCCCACTGAGGTGAACCTTGTTACTTGCCAAGGCACACAGGTCAATAATTGGACAGCTCTGATGTCAGTTGATTTATCTCATAATGCGGTTCAAACTTCTCTTGAGACTTCCACCATCTCCCCTTTGGCAACACAAAGACAAGCCTAATTGCTTCTCTAATTTTCAAGTTGAACTTTCATATCATGTCATATCGCGTACTGTGTCTCTTTCCATGTAGAACCTGTGGCCATATTGGGAGTGGGACATTAATCAAGTGATCAGAAAAGTAAATATATAAATAAATGACTTGATTCTTCTTTTTTTCTTCATGAAATATCCAGATCCACATTTAACTGGATCTGATTTCTTGTAACCTCACAGTCCTTATCACGTTATTTGGGGGTGGTAGGGGATCTGTGCCTTAAAAAAATATGATTTCTAGAAATGCTCTAGATATACTCCATTCAGTTCTACATGAAATGGAAGTTCATATTCCTCCTTTACATTTCCTGTAATCCATTTTTTCCTCAAAGGTAGAATGGGTATGCCTCTTAAATATTCTTTCATTGGTTAAGGGCTGTTTTCAATATCAGTTTTTTAATAAAGGGACTATAGCTGAGAAATGTTTTCTTACCTAGAAAGAATATTCTTAATTATTTTGAAAAAAAAGCCATTTTGCATGCTAATTGTATATATTAGCATGGTGGTCCCTTAAGTGTAACTGAGTTGGCATCTGTTTGGATTTTCAGTTGTGGAAATGAAACAGCTAGAAGGTTTTTATGTAGACTAAATCTTTCTAGATGACTTAGCACAAATGGCATTCTGACTACCAGCCCTAGAAAGAGACACTTGCAATGAAGGTCCAGCTCCTGGAATACAGACTCTTTTTTTTTCATGGTTTATATGCATTTGCATTTGTGAACTACCATCATTTAGATGTCTAGATAAACAAATAATGTAAATTTTTTTTTCAGGACTAATTTACAGAGAGAAATTCTTTTAGAGAGTATGATCAGCTGATTGAAGTAAAAAAAAAAATGGTGAAACAACATCCTATAAATTCCAAATATTTTCCAGAAAACAGTCATAGTAAATAGCCAAGGAGAGGGCTCTTTTTCTTCCATTTAGTGAGAATTAGCACAGTTGCAATTTTTCAGATGATCCAAGAGTTTTTATCACAGTGAGGGTTACTAGGAAATCATGATCACCATGGGATGCAGAAGACTATTTTGGGGAATGCTTGTGTGTTTGATCCTGGTGAGATTGGCTGTTTTGGTACATATGGCTGGTAGTGAGTTAGGGTAATGAGGTGATGAGGCCAACAACAAGCATTTGACAGCTAACTCTTAGCGAATATCTGGCTTTAGTTAATTGCACATTACTTTGCTCTTCTTTTAGTCCCACCTGTTCAGAAATGTCTGTGATCATGCTCGGGAGATGGAGCCTGTTTGGGACAGTATATGTGAAATGATCATACATTTTTTTTAATTTGGAAAATCATTCAAAACACTTGGCCTTTTGCTGGGGATTTGAGCAGAACTAACACAGACTATCACGGTCCTACAGTTTTAGCATTGGAAGAAACCTTATCAGTCACCAGAATCACATTTCTCGTTTAGACATCCTTAAATAATTACCCACATGCTGCCTAAATGCCTCTAATGACAAGCAACTCACCTTTTCAAAATTTCCTTTAACTTCCAAGAAGTTCTAATTCCTTGAAATTTCTCCCTTTGCTCACCCTGTCCAGTACTCTCTGGCCTAGTTGATTCTACAGTTGGGACAGTTGAGACCTAGACCAATGAACAGACTTGCTTAAGAATAGAAACAGTGAGTGAGTTAGTAGCGGGTCAAGCTGAGTGACTCCTGGTCCAGTGTTCCTTCCATTGTGCCAAGCTCCCACCCTCAGTTTGGCAATTAAGATAAATAATGTTTTACTTATTCCTGACACTTGTCCAAAACAAAGGTATTGGAATATGCCCTTTGATGTAGAAATTTAACCCATGTAGGCATACTCTATAAAGAAACGTGGTCAATCCTTGCACAGTTATGCATGAATATCCGCCCATGCGGCCAAAACCAAAGGAAAAAAACCAAAGTGCAGCAAAGCAAGCTGAGGTTGACATAGCTCCAAGTTGGCAGATGTTGGCACTATACCAAACTACATCAATATTTCACTCCAATAGGTGGGGAACTATTTACAGGTGAGCCCTGTGCTCACACTTCTCATAATAGAGATGCAACTACACACCTTCTGTTAACCATTAACAACTGTTCCACAGCAATCTTTCAGAGTATTCTGAGTAAAAGAACAAGGGTAAAGATGGGGTGTGCTTATCTTCGGGGTTTGCCATTTAGTTTTTTAAAATTTGTAAGCCAGAAAACTAAGGGTTGGAATCAGCATTTGGTGGCATAAAGAATTTCACCTCTTCCTCCTCCTCCTCCTCCCGTTATAAGGAAAGATCAGTCTCAATGTATCCAACAAGGAAAAGAAGCTCAAGGAATCTGATGGAGTTGTACGTTGCTGTAGCTTTACTTTTGTGACAGATAAAGTGTTTTGAATAATTAGTGACTTGATGTCCTATTGCTGAGATAATACTGAGACCTTCATTTGTACCTTACATGGTAGAAGGGTTTATTTGGCTCCCCCTTCCACCCCTTTCCCAGGACTTGCTGTGCTTTTCTTCTGATTATGATGATCTAGGAGTGTTTCTCTGAAGGAGACAAGGATACAGCATGACTATCATTAAAACACATACATCCACATACATGCACGTGTGCCATACGCACACGAGGTCTAATTGAATTTCAAATTAGAACTTTTAGAAGGGATATAGCTTATATCTGAGCATGGGAGATGCTCTCAGTTGATTGTACTTTTAATTAACTGGGTAGTATTTTGTTAAGGAGTCAGAAATATAAGTATGCAACATAAAAGCATGGTTCCTTGCACACACCTATCACTCTGAGCAGTCTTCCCAGCAAGTGGTGTCCCTATAATCACAGCTCAGATTAGATATCCCTGGTGAGCGGGGCAGAAAATAGCAGACTATAATCGATGAATCAATTCAGGATAAGTACTAATCACCAGCTTCTCTTTTGTTACTGTTCCTTTATCTCTAACAAAATGCATGTTCTCACTGGCTTGTTAAATGGCAGTCATTTAAAATTTGCTCATTGAGTTTCCATGAGCAAAATATAACAATGTACATTGCTTTGAATATATAATTTTCCCCATGTTGTAACATTTTCAAATGCAGTTTCAATGAATGAATTTTAGCTAGCTTTTAACTGTTTTCCTTAGTTCCAGCTTTTCTTCCTTCTCATCTGTATACAAATACAATGTTGATTTTCTTGTATATAACTAAGGATTTTTTTTGTTTGTTTCAAATAATGGTTGGAACCCAACTCAGATTGGCTTACAGAGGAAAAAAGAGAATTTTTTTGCTCAATATAATTGGGAAGTTTAAGTATAAAACTGTCTTAAGACACTGCTAGACCTTAAGCCTCAAATTATCTCATCAGGACTCAGTATTCTGTGTTGCAACTCTGTTTTCCTTTGGATGTTAGCTTCGTTCTCAGACAAGCTCTCCCCACAAAGTGGCACTGATGGCCACCAGCAGCTTTAAATTGGAAGTCTATCAGTTTAGCAACAGCAGGGGAAAGACAGGCTCTTTCTAGCAAAAATCCCAGGGCTGGCTTCACAGTCTAGCTGGTGAGTTAATGAATCCTTGTGGCCAGAGAATGGACTATTCTGATTGGCCAGTCCTGGTCATGTGCTCATCAGTGGGATTGAGACAGGGGAGGCATTCTACAAAGGAAAATCGAGGCACTGTTCTCCGAGAAAGAGGAAATAAATGGTCAGCAGAAAATTAAAGCAAATATTCACTTTCATGAGGAGTTTCCCTTGTTAACAGTGGGAGGAAGTGTGATAGGATGACAAAATCTATGCAAGATAAAGCGTGAGTTTCAGAATTCACAACCCTGGATTGAATTCTTAGTTTGGTTAAGTGCTAGCTGTGTGACTTTGGCAAGTCAGTTAACCTCTTGACACTTAGTCTCTTCATCTAACAATAGATATAAAGTCTCAGAGGTTGGAGGAGAAGGAAAAGGACAGTATTTGGCACTTGTTAATACTTAGTAAAGGGTAAATAAATAAGATGAACTGGTTTTTGATACTTTTAAAAATCACAATATTTATTTTGGAGTGGTTCATATACTGCCTCCCAGAGGGAAAGTCACAAGTTCTCAAACCTCAGTTTCCTCATTTGCAAAACAAATTAACTACTTAGTTGACTCAAGAAATATCTACGAAGAGAATACTTTAGGCATTTTTCTAGGCACTGAGGTTATAATAGTGATCAAGATATAACTATGCCCTCTTGAAACATATTTTAGTAAGGGAGATAAATCACTAATAAAGAAGCAATGGCGTATATATAAGGTGTGTACTAAGAAGAAAAAAATAGAGTGGATACAGAGGATGGAAACTTTCAGAAAATGTGGTCTGAAATTTTATTTAGATGGTCAAGGAAGTGACAGCCTTATTTCCTGTGTCCCTAAGGAAGTAAGGGAGTGATCTACGTGGTAGCATTCCAGGAAGAGGAAACAAGTGAAAAGGCTCTGAGGTGAGAGCCTACTATGATGGTCAAGGAAAGATGCAAAACCAAAGAGTTCAAAGGTGGTGAGGGGGTGGGGCATGGCTAAAGTTGCGTTGGAGAGGAGCTGGGACCAGATCATGATAAGGAGTTTGGATTTTATTTTAAGCATGACAGAAAGCCACTAGAATTTTATATAGGCAAGAAATGATCTGACTTCCATTTAAAAAATATTCTGGCTACCATGGGGAGAAGAGATGATAGTGGAGCTAACAGGAGACCAGTTAGGAAAGTTAGGAGAGTAGTTAGGACACCAGTTGGGAAAGGAGATGGTGGTTTGGACCAGGTGCTGGTTTTGGAGGTAATGAAAAAAAGTCAGATTGAGGAATCATTTTCAAAGTCTAGGGAGTGAGTTTGCTGATAGTTTGATTGTAGGGTGTGAAAAAATGTGGTGTTTTGTCTATGCAACTGGATAAATGGTGGAGCCATTTACTGAGATGGAGAATACTAGGGGAGGAGTCGGTTTTTGTGCTGGAGCAGGAAATGAAGGGTTTAGTTTGAAATGCTTTTTAATCATACAAGTTGAGATGTCAGGTAGGTGATATGAGTCTGGGAAAGGCCTAGACTTTATAACTTTGGAAATCTCTAGTGAACAGACTGTTTTTTAATTCATGGGAATGGATGTTAATCTGTTATTTTTTGCTCTTTCCAGAAACATAGGTTATTTATACGATCTGTATTAGGACACTAGCTAGTGAAAATAGGTAACTGTATTGTTATGATTAAAATAGTATGAGTATTTCAGTTTTTTTTAACCGTTTTTGAGGGTGGGTAATCATATCCCTTTGATAATCTAGTAAACTCTTGATCATCATCTGCCTAGAAAAAAAATAGATGTGCACACACATCATCTCACTTCAGGAATGATTTTAGATAGAGGAGTACAAAGGATGGAACCCTGCCGCTTCAGTAGTTAGGGCTTTGTACTTATGTACTTCAAATAAAAGATTATTCCAGATTCAAAATGTAAAAGAGATAGAAGTAGACAGAAGTGCTTTGCTTGAGGTCAGAGTAGGGGATTGAGTCCTGTAGGCTGAGCCTTCCTCATACCTGTCACAAACCCAGAAATGCCCATGGGAACCCATGTTAATCTTAGAGGCTTTAAAGAATAAACTTTGAAAAACACAGAGAGATCCATGTCCTTTCCAGCTCTGGTGGCCTGCCATTCTTTTCCTGGCTGCCAGGCATATATGTTTGGTTCACCCTGACCAAGGAATCCAAGGGCCCAGTCTCAGTTTCATGGTTTTGTTATGTAGATAAACAGATTTACAGTTTCTTCCCTGTCAAATTTTATTGGAAAACCAGCAGATGGAATTATAGAATATCAGAGCTAGAAGTAAACCCAGAGATCATCTCTTCCAATCCCTTCTGTTTATTGAGAAGTAGAGGATGAAGTTAGAAGGAGAAAGGGTTTTGCTTAGGGTAACCCCAAAAGAAACAGACTGAGCCCCACCCCTATGTTCTCTGATTCACCATGTTTTAGAACAAATGTGGTGAAAAATATAGGAATTCTTCTGAAAACTGAAACTACACAGCCAGTTCAGAGAGCTGACTTGGTGGAGATCAGTGAGTGTCCATCCATTAAAGGGTGTAAGGTCTTCTGAGGGTCTATACTAGAGGAACTTAACAGTAGTTTGAAAGTTGACTCCTCTTCAATTGTGAGTTCTTAGCCTGGGGTTCATGGAGGGGCCTCAAGGAATTATGGGCTCCCCAGAAAGTGTGTATGTATGTACTTGTACATCTATTTTTTTTTTCTAGGAAGAGGGTTCTCAGGAGTTTACTAGATTCTCAAAGAGATTTATCCACCCTCAAAAAGGGTTTTTTAAAAAAACGACCTGAAAAATCCTCATAGGAAACAAGATGGCTGACCATTTTAGGCAGTGTACTATTTTAATCATAACAATGTAGTTACCTGTTTTCACCAACTAGTGTCCTAATGCAGATCATATAAACAAAGCTATGTATCTGGGAAGAGCAAAAAATAACAAACAGATTAAACATGGAGTAAAAAGAAATACCTTTACGTTTTAATCTCTAAGAGATTAGTCAAATGTAAAGAAACTTTTTGCAATATTCAGCTGTGCCATACCTCGGTATGCCAATAGCTTTTTGCTGTAGTATTGTTTATTAAATACTTTTCCGACACACTACAAAAGTCCTAATAATTAGGAAGCAATGATTATTTGGCATTTTTTCCCTTCATGACTTTTATTTTCCTACATTACTTTCTTGTCTAATCTCTTTTTAATTTCCCCATTATAGTACCCTGTGCACACTGAAATCCAACTCACCCATGCCTATTTCCTGTAATGGATGAACTTGATGCTAATGTGAGGTATGTTACATTTCTGTATATATTGTGCTGTAAATTGTGGTCATTTGAACTCTAAGGTCTCTGAAAAGTCTGTTGTAGTAGAGTTACAAAGCTAATAGATGTGGATTTTCTTCAGTATTTCATATATAATCGTGAGTGTGGTACTGTTTATTAATGTTTTTTCATTTCTGCTTAAATGATAAATATAATATGGCTGTAAATGATTCCAGATGCCTATACTAAAAGTCTGCATTATGGGAGATGCTCTTCTATGAAAATAGATATTCATCTCTGTAATAGGAAGAAAGAAGATGTATTTAAATGGGGGTAAAAATAGCTTAAGAATATTTATCTGTACATCTAAACTTTAGATATACGTTTAAATAGCTTTTTGTGACAAGTGCTGGTTTGCCGGTTCTTTTAACAACCAGGTCATTAGATTATGTGACATGATGGTTGCATGGTATAGTTACCTAAAGCTAAATGATTTTTGTTTTGTTTTTCTGTAATTTCCTGCAACCCTTGGCGATCAAATAATAGGATGGCTTCTAGGGATTTTTTTTTTTCTTTAAAGGCTTGCTGCATTTTATTCGGTACAACCAAATATTGTGGAGAAAATTATATTCAATAAGGCTTAAATGTTATGAATTGGCATTTGAGGCTGAAGATATCATCGATATCAATAGCTGGAAGACATGGTCAAAAAATACATTCTTGGTGCAATCACAGGAGCAGTTTTTCTTTCATTTGAGATCTGTAGGAAAGCACATTTCAGGTATAGATCAGGGGCACTATGCCTCTGTGTTTGATGTAGGAGAACGCTGTGACAAAATGGAGCTGTCAAATATCTTGACAGAAATTCACAGAAACTCTAGTGTAATGTGACGAGCTGCAAAGATGTACTATCACCCCAATGCAGGGGTTCCTTAAGGGTAGAATATGTCTCATGAATAATCCCTGGCACATGGTGGGTATTTAATAAAGAGTTATTGATCAGCCAGTAATTGTGCTACATATATTTCAAATAGGGTGATGTTCTAGTACACTTAGGTATGCACAGAGACTCTATATTCAGCAGTAAAACATTTTACACTCCCAATGGAAGCATCGTGGACTTTGATATTCACCAAACACATTGACTTGGTGCAGTCTTAGGACTTTAACAGAGATTTTTAGGCTAGTACCACATACTTAATTTTCCTCTGAAAATTTGTGGCGTTATTTGCACAGAGAAAGCATAGTGGAATCTAGAGAGTCTCCATTTTATTTTTATTAATTAAAAGGCCAAAGTGAGCAGTGTCAATGGTGATAAGTTTGTCAAATTATTTTAAGTTTCAGACATTGTATTAAACTGGATCAGTTGGTTAAAATCAGAACTTCTTTTTGGATGATTCAGATAGTATGATCCCTAACATTTCCAGCTTTTCAACATTTATTTATAGCAGCATTGGATTCTAATAGCAGACTACAATTCAATTAAATGAACATTAGCCATTCTCCTGGGTGCTGTAGATCTGCAATGCAGGATACAAGATGATATCACCCCTCCAGAGGATGTCTCTGGACCATCCTCTCTGTCTGATTTCTAACCTGATCCCATCAACATATGCTCATCCTCACCTACTCCCCATCTCTACCCACGATATTAGTAACATGCAAGTGCCACAGACTTTCCAGCCATTTCCTTCTCAGCCCACCCTCTGGGTGTCCATAGTAAAGGACCTTTACCAAATTGTGATGCATGGATCAATAGTAATGCATGATGATTTTAGGTGGTACATGAACGTCTGTTTTATTTTTAAATAAATATTTATTTTAAGGTAACCTTATGGTGGTAATACTATTTTGCCACTGATAGTAGTGAAATAGAGTTTTCTTTTAAAATACATTTACTTAAAATTTGGAAGTAAGTTTTATTTAAAGAAAAAAATTATAAGTAGTGTTTTTTCATTATTATTATTATTATTGGCCATGTTGGGTTTTTGTTGCTGCACGTGGGCTTTCTCTAGTTGTGACGAGCTGGGGCTACTCTTTGTTGCAGTGCGCGGGCTTCTCATTGCGGTGGCTTCTCTTGTTGCGGAGCACAGGCTCTAGGCGCGTGGGCTTCAGTAGTTGCAGCACGTGGGCTCAGTAGTTGCAGCACGTGGGTCCTAGAGCGCAGGCTCAGCAGTTGTGGTGCACAGGCTTAGTCGCTCTGTGGCATGTGGGATCTTCCCAGACCAGGGTTCGAACCCATGTCCCCTGCATTGGCAGGAGGATTCTTAACCACTGTGCCACCAGGGAAGTCCCTATACAGCAATGTTAATTATATTTATCATGTTGTACTTAGGCATTTGCATCTTTTACCTGCCTTCATCCTTGTTAAGAGAGTAAATCCTAAGAGCTCTCATCGCAAGAAAAAGTATTTTTTTTCTATTTCTTTAATTATGTATCTGTATGAGATCATGGATGTTCACTAAACTTATTGTGGTACTCATTTCATGATATATGTAAGTCAGCTTATTATGCTGTACACCTTAAACTTATACAGTGCTGTAAGTCAATTATATCTCCATAATGCTGGAAAAAAAGAAAAATATTATGTACTTTTAAAATATTCGTTAATAAATGAATGTGAAAAAAATCACAAGGGTACTATGCAGATGACTAGGGTCTGGAAACCCATGTTCTAGGTATAACTAGATAGAGTAAATTTTATCATTTGAAGAATAGGAACCAGAAATTTTTTTTTGGTAAGGAAATGTCTTCACTTGGTAAAGTGCCCGTGTAGAGTGAAAGCCAAAGGGTCTGGGTCCCTGGCACAGGAGAGGAATTTTTAAACTTGCTCTGAAGACAGGAAAATGAGTGACCAGAGGAGGGAGAAGGTAGGAAGAGAAGATTCAGAGAAGGAAAGTCTGGATCCTGCTTAGCAGAAGGTGGGACATCTAGCTGCGTGATGGCTGTAAGACGTTGAGAGGAGTTAGGTTGCATCTTTTTGTTTGTTTGTTTAAAAATGCATGATGTGTGTGCTGACCTCTCCCAGCACCGAGTTCTTCAGCAAAATTTTCTAGCTTGGCTAGGAAAGGAGTGTGGAATGTTTACTATGTGTGAGGTCATCATGAGCTATAAACTTAACTTGTATTATCCTTTTAATTTTTAAAACAATCCTCTGAGGCACGTCATTATTATCCTCATTTTACAATGTGTGGTAACTAAGGTACAAAGAGGTTAAGTAAACTGCTCAAGGTCATTAAAACCACACTGCCTCCTACTATACTACAGATATTTTATATGAGCGTGTGTGTGTGTGTGCGCACGCGCATGTGTAAATTGGTGAGATGCCTGACATTCCTGTCTGGGTAAATGTAGTTTGGAAGAGAGAATTCATGTGTGAGAATGAACACCCCAAAGGCACAGGATGAGTGTGAATCAGAAATCTGAGAGAAAGATTTCTACAGGCTATAGAATTGAGAGTCTTCAGCCAATTTTCCCCAGATATCAAGGAACAGAGAGGTCCTAGTTGACACTTAGGGCTAAATAAAATGTCTAGCATTTAAGTATTTGGTCAGGCCATACCGGTTACTTAATTTTTGGTTTGTTTGGTTTCATTTAATTGAGTTTGCTATTTCACCTTGATCCTTGCTATTGTATATCTACCAGTGTTATTGACTATAAGCATCAAAAATTAACTTGCTGGGCTTCCCTGGTGGCACAGTGGTTAAGAATCCACCTGCCAATGCAGGGGACATGGGTTCAAGCCCTGGTCCGGGAAGATCCCACATGCCGCAGAGCAGCTAATCCTGCGCACCACAACTACTGAGCCTGCTCTCTAGAGCCCGTGAGCCACAACTACTTAGCCTGCATGCCACAGCCACTGAAGCCTGTGCACCTAGAGCCTGTGCCCCGCCACAAGAGAAGGCACTGCAATGAGAAGCCCACGCACCGCAACGAAGAGTAGCCCCTGCTCGCCGCGCCAGTGTTATTGACTATAAGCATCAAAAATTAACTTGCTGGGCTTCCCTGGTGGCACAGTGGTTAAGAATCCACCTGCCAATGCAGGGGACATGGGTTCAAGCCCTGGTCCGGGAAGATCCCACATGCCGCAGAGCAGCTAATCCTGCGCACCACAACTACTGAGCCTGCTCTCTAGAGCCCGTGAGCCACAACTACTTAGCCTGCATGCCACAGCCACTGAAGCCTGTGCACCTAGAGCCTGTGCCCCGCCACAAGAGAAGGCACTGCAATGAGAAGCCCACGCACCGCAACGAAGAGTAGCCCCTGCTCGCCGCACCTAGAGAAAGCCTGGACACAGCAATGAAGACCCAACGCAGCCATAAATAAATAAATAAATTTATAAGGAAGGAAGGAAGGAAGGAAGAAACTTGCTAACATATTCAAAGGTAATTTTGGGGAAGCTACAATGTATATGTTCAAAGAATTAAGGTAAAAATTCTGGGGGACCAGGTTTGCAAATAAACAAGAACTTTGAGAATTCTAGTAGAGCTAGGAAGTGGAACAGTGGCCAACCATGGGAAGAAGTGGTCAGTACATTTCTGCATAATGGATAATGTCCAACCATTTCCTCTTTCTATATGCTACTCAAGAGTCAGAATCAGACATCTGATTGACCAAGCTAAGTCATGTGACCACTTGTTGTCCATTTCATAATGGGAGGCAGGTATCACTCAAGATGACATGCAATCGAGGAAAGTTAAATCCTCCAAAGTAATTGGTGCTTTTTAGGGAGGGGGAATTGAGGCTTGGTAGCCAAAATATGTTAATGTCCAGCTCCATTCGTTTTGTAGCAGTTGGATTTATTTATGGTATTTCAATAATGCTGCTCCATTGGTAAATAAAAATATGTGAGGCTTCCTTCATTAGTTTGATATAATTAGTTAAGCACCTAAACGATGTGCGAGGAAGAGTTAACATAAGTGCCTGTTCTTAAGGATCTCAAGCTAGAAGACAGTTGCACAAATAGCATTTAATACAATGACAAAAGAACCCAAATAGTGGGCTATACAATGAGCTGTATTGTATTCTCTGTGAACTAACTATAAAGAAGGACTAAAAAAAAAAATATGCTAGGTTTGGATTTTAGAAATAGGAGAAGCATTACAAGCATTTTTTCCCTTAAGAGCTTTCACTGCAGAGAGCAGTCGATATAGGATGGATTGACTCAGGATGAAAAGCCGGCAGTGAATCATGCCCTGGTTGGAGTGGCAAGTTCCTGATGAGTCCTGTCCCTTGGTAAATACTGTAGTGTCTCACAAACTTAGCAGTCACCCCTTTCCAGGCAGTCTGACACCCACCTGATGTCAGTTTTTGGTCTGTTTGCTTCTTGTTGGGGCTCTAGAGGAGACAGCTGCATTTTTTTTGAAGGATTGAAGAAAGGAAAATGGAAACAGTGGCTCCAGTGATTTTGTAGCAGATACTCTTTGAGGATATCATTGGCCTGTGTTTGGGCAGCGAGCCTGGCGGTGCCTTACCCCAGTGCTATCCCTAAGCCCCTGAGGCTGCTTAATGCAGCCCTAAAACACTTACTGCCTGACTTCAGAGATAACCCATGCCTTCTGTTTTGTTTGTTTTAACTACCAGATTCTTCCCACTGACATGTGGTTTTCCTCAGCTCAAGTGTGATCCCTAAAGGCCACCCAGGTCGCTGTCCTTTTCTTCCTGCTGTTTATTATACTTAAACAGTTTCTGCTTTCTAAGAATTTTTTTTTCTATCAATTTCTAGTTCCAGAAAGTACAGGGTTCAGGCAGAAGACGTAAGGGGAGGAAAAGTCCAAATATACACACAGTTGCTCTTTGAAGATTTCTCAAGATAAAGACCTCAGACTTTGAGTGGAGAGAAAGTTTATTTTTTAATCTTGATTCTTTTTAGCTGTGGCTTCTTCCTAGCCTTGACTCATCGCCCTGCCCCAGTACACTTTTCTGCTGCACTGCCTCTCTTTAGTAAGAATACCTTGGTTTAATACTGTTTCTCCTCTACAGAAAAACTGTTGTGCTTTCTCATTAATGTTTCTCATTAGCAACCAAAAAAGCATAATATAGGAATGATTAATCATATAAATGGTAGCATTTCCCTCCTTTTGCTACGGTTTCTAGCCAAGTCAGAACCAAATTTATAACTATCACTGGCAACTATAGAAGATCTCCAGGCACTTACTATGGCTCTAACATGCCCTTATTTTATTTTTCCAGCCCTTTTTGTCACTTCATCTTACTTTTTTTGCTTTCTTAACTACATCTTATATTGTTTATTGGGGCTTCCCTGGTGGCGCAGTGGTTGAGAGCCCGCCTGCCGATGCAGGGGGCGCGGGTTCGTGCCCTGGTCTGGGAGGATCCCACGTGCCGCGGAGCGGCTGGGCCCGTGAGCCATGGCCGCTGGGCCTGAAAAAAAAAAAAAAAAAAAAAAAAAAAAAAAAAATATATATATATATATATATATATAGTTTATTTTTGTAAACCACTTTAAGAATGAAGGAAAGAAGGAAGAAAGAGAGGGAGAAAGGAATCCAAGAAGAAACCTTTTTTCCAAGGGAGAATCTTTCTTCCTTCTTTGGTAGGGCTTGATGCCATGTGCTGGGGAGCCACTAAACATCATTGAACAGAAGATCAAGATGGCAAGCTTTTGTATAAAGCACAAAAAATCTGAATAAATGCCAAAAGCTGAATACTCTAAAATATAAAATACATTTACGATGTAAATACAACCACCTACTGTACACACATCACAATATTCATTAAAAGCCATAACAAAGAAGAGTATCTGGCTTCGAGTTACAGTTGACCTTTGAACAACATGGGTTTGAACTGCTTGGGTCCACTTACATGCAGATTTTTTTCAAAAGTAAATGCTACAGTACTGCATGGTCCGAGATTAGTTGAATCCATGGATGTGGAACTATGGTTACTGAGGGCCAAGTATAACTTATACACAGATTTTTCAACTGCTCGGAGGGTTTGTGCCCTTAACCCCTGAGTTGTTCAAAGGTCAACTGTAATTACCCAGTTGCTTTAATTCTGTCATGGCACTAATTTGCAATTCATTACTTCAAATCAAGAAATAAAATTAATTGGAAATCAATGTGACTACAAGAATTAATTGAAATGATCCAATTTTAGCAAAGAGAAAAAATAACAATTTTTAAAATAAGGGAGTTGATTTCTGGTTTGATTATTAGTACTGGTGACAATACTTATATTTCACTAAAGTCTCAGGATGAAGTTGGAATTTTTAATGCTAAATATTCTAAAGCCTTGAAATAACTCCTAGAGTTTAAAATCAATGTGTGCAAGTTGTCAGCCCTAAAGACTTATCAATATGTAATTGATTTGGAAGCAGAGTTAATTCATGTTTGTAACCTGGCAGTTGCAACTGTGAACATGTGCAACTTTAAGTCAGTGAAATGTTTTGCAGGAACTCTCTCTTCAGGCTTTGAAATTGTGACATGTATTAGCATATAAGGAGAAAGCGAGTGGGTACCATTTAAAAGGGGTTATTTTTATGTTGCTTTAGAAATGTAAATGAGAATCATACTCAACTTTATTGCTTGACTGATACAATGGTGATTATTCAGTTAGTCTTCTAATTAGATCATGAGCATAGTGACTATGAACTGGAATTTACCCTGTAGTGGAAACCCCTGTTCCTCATGGGGTCACAGGGGACCTTAAGGGGGAGGGTGACATTTATGTTCCTAAAACAATGGTCTCTTGCGATGGGTAAAATTTGCTGGTTGTGGCACAAAGCTAGCAGTCTTCTACGTCAGGGGGTCCCCAACCCCCAGGCCTTGGACCGGTAGCGGTCCACGACCTGTTAGGAACCGGGCGGCACAGGGCAAGCGAGCGAAGCTTCATCTGCCACTCCCCGTCACTCACATTACCACCTGAAGCATCCCCCCCACCTCCCACCCCCCACCCCCACCCCCGCCGCCTCTGTGGAAAAATTGTCTTCTGTGAAACCGGTCCCTGTTGCCAAAAAGTGGTTCCCTCTTGGGAACCACTGCTCTACATGATGTCACACTATACAGCTTCTGAATTACATATTTCACAGTGATTTCAACTGGCAGCATCACAGGAAGCTGAAAGAGTGGGATTTGGGGAAACAAAATGATGTGGGTTCAAGTCTTGGCTTTCTCATTTACTAGCTATATGACCTTGAACTAATTATTTCATTTTCAGAGCCTTTAGTTTTGGCATCTGAAAATGGTTTTTTTGTAAGGATTATAATGTAGGTAATACTCTTAGCATAGTGTCTCACACATACATGGATCGAACAAATGATGTTGTCTTTAGTGATCACGGTAATCATGAGATATTGGCTTTATTACCCCTAGGACTGATAATTAACTACTCTACTCTGTAAGTTTCTTGATTGCTTAAATTTGGTGTCCTTTTAGTTGGCTGACCTTATTAATCAGTTTTTAACTTTTTTTGACTATTTGTCCCTGATTGTGCCCATTCTCTGTTGAGGAAACTGGGGCTCCCAGAGGTGATAGAAACAAGGGGCATAATTGGGATGAGACCACTGCTCTTTTCTGCCCTATTCGGCACTGTTTTCTCTTTACTCTGCAGCTTCCGTGAATGGGGATCCATTCCTGTTTGGGAATTGGAGGATCTAGGGTTCAATCCTGTGTCTCTTTGACTCTTAGTCTTGTGTTCTATTCAATAAAGACAGCTCTCCATTATATGCAGTGCATCCCTAGATTGACTATCTTTGTTTAGAGGAAAACACCTCTCACTTGTTTCTTTCTGCTTCTATATTTATCAGTGTCCAGTTGGGAAAATAGAGGCTGTTTAATAAATTTCAAGAAAAGGGAGTTCTAATGCAGGGCATTGGTTACAAAGCTCCCTGGAAGGGCAAGAAGAAGGGGATGTTAACCAGAGGTCATGAAGCTTCACGGATCCGCTGCAAGCCCTGCCCCCATCACATCTGTTGCTTAAGGAATCATCATTTGCTGCTGCTCTCACTGCTAATGGCACCTCCAGATATTGGAGAAAAAGGTTCTTTTTCCTTCTCAAAGTCCAGTTTCCCATTCTGAACCTCCTATTTGGAGAACATAACCAGAAGCCAGCTGGCAAGGAAGTATGGAAAATGTAGTTTTTAGGCTTCTACCCTTTCTAATTAAGTGCCATCATCCAGAGTCACATTTCTAGTAAGAGGTGAAGCCAGTGTTTTCACCCAGTTTGCTTGATGTCAGAGCCTAAGTTTCAGTTTGCTTGTGCAAAAATTTCTGTGTTGTAGAGTATCTATTCTATACATTTTTAGACTTGGGTTCCCAAACTAAAGGCCTGGCACATATGTTTTTCTGGCCTGTCTCAATTTTTAAAAATTGACTTAAGCACCTGTGGGGAGGCTGGGCACTCTCCAGTTTACCAGAAAAACAATGAATCCTATTGCCTGCTAAGAACCATTATATTACCTTCCATAGCTACAGCGTCCAGTTGGTCAGGGAGTTCGATCTACCTACCACACCCTTGAAGGCTTTTTATTTTATCACTTAAATTTTGAAAACAGTGGTAAGAATCTTTTCCAATTTTATAGATCATATTATGACACTTAGTACCTGCTATTTTTTCCCTGGAAATTTGTCTTATTATCATTTAGCAAATAGGGTTGTATTGAATTAAGGAACTTTTTGCAATTAAGAAATTGGAACAGGTTTCTAAGTAAATATCTGTTAAGCGATTACCATTTTATCAGTCAGGTAATGATGTTCAGGCAATGTTCTTATTTGCATTTCTAAAGAACTGTAAGAATAATCTTTTTTTTTCCATTCTCCTCCACCCACTCACTTGCTCCTGAACTTATAATGGCTTTATTAATTTAAGTGCTTGCAAAAGGTATTATACAAAGTACTCATCCTTGAATGTTCAATACTATCGTGCCCTTTACATAACAGATACAGATGCATGTTTATCGTAAGGTCTCACTATCAACAGTATAACTGATGTTTTTAGCCTTACCTTATCTCAAATGCCACCATTGTTCATTATGTATAATTATTGCAATCCAAACCGTCAAAAGTTTAATTCTAGAAAAAGTGTATGTGTAGATAGTATAGAACTCTGAAGTTGCTTTTTAAATATGAAAAAAAGACAATTCCTCAGCATTCAAAAAATATTAGTAATAGTAAATGAAGAAAACTGGATATGGAAGGTCTAGAAATGTGACCAGTCTGCACAAAAGAGAGAAAAGTCATGTCAGGTATTGTGGGAGGATGACTCTAAGTACAGGCTGAATTACAGTGGATGACAGGAGTTATGGGCTCAGGGACTCAGGCGACTGTTATACTTGTCCAAGGGATGGTGGATAAGGACCGGAACTAAGATTGAGGGAGTAGGGATAGAGGAAGAAGACACAGATTCTAGAGGAATTTAAGAAGTAGAATTCATGGTAGAAGGTGGCCAATTGAATGAGAAAGAAGAGGAAAACATTTTGAAGGTGACCATGGAGCAGTATGGTGTCTGAAGAAATAGAGCATAGTTCGGAGCTGGTGGAGATGGAGGAAACTGTGAGACATTCTGGTGATAAACATCTAATAGAAAGTTGGCTAAATTGGTGTGGGGCTCAGAGGGGAAATGTTTGGGGAAAGATTCTGATCCCATCTGATGCGGGATGGATCGAATGGAATAGAAATTGACCCCCAAAGCTCTAATTATCTTCTAGACAAGGGAAAAGTGAATGTAGCTCTCTAAATATTAGTATCAAAGAGACTTCCTGTATATGAAACTTCTTCCTTCTTGAGACTTCAGGGGTTATTTCATTCTCTAGCTTGCAAGTAATAAGGAAGTTTTGCACAATTAGGATGTGTGTAAGAGTTACAACTATGACCCTAGTGAATTGCTAACTTCGGAAAACTTATGCGAGCAAGCCACCTCCTGTACATCTGTAAATACTAAATTATTTCCTTTGTACTTTCATTTCTAGTCAGTGTGATTGTGGGAATTGAGTATAATATTTTTCATGGTAAATAAATTATTTATGACTCATGGGGTTATGATGTAAGAAATGTACAAGTATTTGGAAAATAAATAGTGCATTGATTTACTGTGAGTTTTAGACAGGCTATGATAATTAAGTATTTCAACCAATGTAGTACTTTAGTGAAGGATAGGATAGAATTCCCTCTGTAAAAGAGAATGTTTTGGTGGCTTGTCCTGGGATTGAACTGAATTTTATCATTGCATCACTGACAGAAGTTTTGAAAATAAATTGAGTTGCCCCAGAGAATCCTGAGAATCAGGAAAATGTGGCAGATTTCTGTCTGCAACTACAAACATGATATTTTCTATGGTTGTGTTACTGATGGGCTATCCAGTTTGACACTCCTAACTGACAGGAAGAAGTACCAGTCGACCAGTCTTCTAGCTTGTTGACAGATTTTATAGGCCTCTCGGACCAGTTCTCTGGTGAATCAGCCTGAGGTTGGCGTTATGACTTTTTTTATACTGTGAAAGAGGAATTGGCTCTGAGGAAAGATCAGCTTTGGAATCTGGGAAGCGCATTTGTGGGAACAAAAGCAGAAGAGAGAAATGTTCAATCCACTTCAGAAAAAAACTTTGCTTCTAAGAACCTCCACTTTAATTGTTTGCAGGAACATTGATGCTGCTAATTAAAAGTAGCGAAGTTGAAAGGTATTTAAAATATCTCATCTAGTCAAAAAACCCTAAGCAGTTAACCATATTTTTAAAAAATTTGTAATTCATATTTGATTAATTGTGACATGCTTCTATCCAAGTTATGCTGAACTGATGAGGTTTTACTCTGTGGAAAAAAAAAATAACTAGTAACCTTTTTACACCAGCTTAATTTTAGGACTGTTTTATTTAGAATTATGTAACCTTGACTCTGCAACCCTCTCCTTCTCTTCCTGTCATTTCTGTCATCAGACCTCACCGTTTCTTTTCTGAGCGATTGGCGTCATCGCCAAACTCCTTTCTTGACTATGGCTGTCCCACCTCCAGTTCATTTAGCAGTCACATGACTGGCCATCTTTCTATAGCTTATGTTTAATCATGCCCATCCCCTGTCTTTTGTCAACTTCCTATTCACACTTTGAATTCAAACTTATCTTCTACAGACCCACAAGCCTTCCCAGCCTCCCCACTATGCTCCCAGATCTCTGTATACAAATTGCTGTTATCAATTGTTTGTAATTGTCAGAGTTGATTGTAGTTATTTGTTTAATATGTCTACCTCCTCTGCTGGATTTCATGTGGCCAGTATTTATCACACTGTCTGGCATATTATAGTGTTGGAGGAATTTAACTAAAATTGAGAAAGCCTTTATATTTCACTTTACAACTCTTTAGACAAGATCTCACCATCACTCCAGGCCTGTCATAGACAGGTTTGTGCCCAGTAGATATTAGCAGCCACCACCTCTTCCTCCCACCCCCCATACACCAAATTTCACTTGCAGTTATGGATTCGGAGGCTATGAGATTTGGAGAGGAGACCCTTTATCACTACTTTTTCATTCACTCCATATAACAATTCTATGAAGGGGGTGATCTTATCATCTACATTTTATAGGTAGTAACACTGAGACATAGAAATATTAATTAACTTGCCCAAGTTCATACAGCTAACACATGGTGGAGTCAAGGATCCAAACTTAGGAGGTCTGACTCCTGAGCTCTGTCTCCTGACTCCTGTACTGCAGCTTCCTCTGTACCACGGTACCACGGTGGTGCATTACTGATGCTGGTATTATTATGCCAAGCTCTCAGACCACCATTACTCATTTACTTCTACAAGTTCTGCTACTACTTCAACTATTATTATTAATTCTATTATTTCTACTGTCTTCACTACCACAACTTTGAGTTCCTAATACTTTCTTTGTTCCAAAGACTATGCTAAGTGCTTTATCAACAGTGTCACTGGGGAACAATACAGGTGGCCAACTCTGAGAAAGAAAGCCTGTGTCATCCCAGAGAGAAGAGCCCGTGTGCTCTGTGATCAGAGGAGATTATGCCCTTTTCAATAGGCCTTCTGTTTCTCTTTGCCTCATTCTCCAGGAATTCTTCCTCACCTCTAATAAGAAATCCATTAGCTGTATCACTTCTGTTTTTGTTTTTTTTCCCCATATTCAGAGGAGACTGAGATCAGCTGGGGACCTAGAATGTTAGCATAATTATGGTCCTTCAGAGACCTTAAGAGAGTTGAAGGCTCTCCCATGTATCAGAATTCCCACTGTGGTGTCCTAGAAAGTAGACACCTGCTTCTCCTTGAAAATTCCACTCCTCTTTTTAAGTATGTCCAGGTAATTGGTTAAATTAGAGTTAATCATCAGTTCAATCCAGATTATTATGTATTTCATAATAGCAAGAAAAAAAGAAAAGCAACCATGGTGAGACTGTCAAATTATGTAATATTTTAATAGTCAGGTCTGGCAATAGGTTTTATTTTACAGACTATTAAGTTTGCCCTCTGCGCCTTTACTCTTTCTCTCATTTTCTGTGCTGTTGTTCAACATGCTACTTCTTTGTCCAGTTGCTGTCCCTGTCTCTTCCCACAGAGCAGGCATCATCTGCATCTGCCTCCAGGGAACAGGTTCGCTGGGCTGGACGGCTTTCCTTAAGACAACTTCAGGGGGCTAGTTCTTTCCTATCTACTTGAAAGCCAGGAGCCCATTTCCATCTCAGTCCCTGGGTTTCCCAAGCAGATAACTCTCGTTTAAGAATGACTGATGACTTTTCTCTTCTGTCACCTTTTCCTGTTCCCTGCTGTCTTTTCCTCTCCTCCTCTTCCTCTTCTACATTGTGTTCCTGGCATGTTACCTTGCATCCCTCTCTCCCTGTCTACCCTAGTTCTCTTTTTCTCTTGCATTTCCACTCTGCTTGGCACTTCTACTCTCATTTACAGCCCATCGTTTTCATCCTCTTATTTTTTCTCAATATTTTTATCTCCCCTAACCCCTTACTTATTAGTTCATTGTCAAACATTTTTCTTTTGTTTTACAAATGGATTTTTAGGAATACTTGCATGCAAATTTGACAAGTGTTCACCAACTATCTACAATATGTATGGGTGTTTGTGGTTGAAAAGAAGTATGAGATAACAGTTCTGGCTAGTGATAAGACCTCATATTAATAGTTTATTTACAAGGTATTTCAGAGTTTACAGTGTGCTTTATTTTATTTATTTATTTTAAAATTTTTATTGGAGTATAGTTGATTTACAGTGTTGTGTTAGTTTCTGCTGTACAGCAAAGTGAATCGGTTATATGTATACATATATCTACTCTTTTTTTAGATTCTCTGCCCATATAGGTCATTACAGAGTCTTAAGTAGAGTTCCTTGTGCTATACAATAGGTCCTTATTAGTTATCTTTTTTTTTTGGCCGCACCACATGGCTTGCGGGATCTTAGTTCCCTGACCAGGGATCGAACCCATGCTCCCTGCAGTGGAAGTGCAGAATCTTAACCACTGGACCACCAGGGAAGTCCCTAGTTATCTATTTTATATACAGTAGTGTGTATGTGTTAATCCCAATTTCCCAATTTATCCCCCTCTCCCCCTTTCCCCTTGGTAGCCATAAGTTTGTTTTCTACGTCTGTGACTCTATTTCTGTTTTGTAAATAAGTTCATTTGTACCATTTTTTAAAATATTCTACATATAAGTGATATCATAGGATATTCATCTTTCTCTGTCTAACTTCACTCAGTATGACAATCTCTAGGTCCATCCATGTTGCTGCAAATGGCATTATTTTATTCTTTTTTATGGCTGAGTAATATTCCATTGTATATATGTACCACATGTATATCCATTCCTCTGTCGGTGGACATTTAGGTTGCTTCCATGTCCTGTCCACGTCCATTGTTACCTAATTCTCACAACATCCAGCAAAATAGGGCAAGTATTATTAACCTAACTTACAGATAAAGGAAGTGAAAATTTGACAGGTTATGAAAAAGATTTTTTGTGCTTAAGGTCACACCACTGGTATATGACAGAACCAAGATTAGAATCCAGGTGTTTTGATTCTGAGTCCAGTGTTGTTTTTACTATACATTGGGCAGTAAGTACACACAACAGTATCATAAGTATATCAGCATGGTAACAGTGGTGTTATAGGGTGCTAAAATGTAAGTAGAGAGGCATGATGTAACTAGGTATTTGTTCTAGGTTGGGATATGTGGAAGTGTTAACTGAAGTCTGGTGAGAAGTGGCTGAGACCTAAAGACAAATTATCCATCAGGATAGGTTTGTTTACAAAGAAACATAACAGGTACATGATTGAATGATTAGTCCATGAAGTGATATTATAACAAGTAGCTGGCATCAGGCAAACCCAGCAAATGGTAATATTCCTACCCAGCAGTGGGGAATCTGGAAGTTGACCATTTTTAATCATATAGATCATTGTCCTTAGGGAAGTTTCTCAACATGTACTAGGGACCAGTGGGAGGAATGGTGAGGGAGACCTCTGATGCTGAAGTGACTGGGGTTTGGGGGGTTATTACAAGAGGAAGTCAGAAACATAGGGGTGCATTTGGATACCAGTCAAAGCTGGAATGCAAATTGGCAGCTGGGTCTCAGACTCCATACTGAAACCAAGAGCCCAGAGCTGGGATGTAACCCAAATGAGCAGTAAAGATGACTTGATGTCAAGGATTGTCAGTAACTCAGCATGAAATGTTGAAGTGACCTTTGAATTCTCTTGATTATGGATGGACCAGATCTCCAAGGCCGGTTCTAATAAAGAAAATGTGCCCTATAGACCATTTGTTGAAAAGGACAAAATAAAGGGAAAATTCAGGGTGAGCTTACATCAACAGGGGAGACTTCATGAGAAGTTGCCTTTGAAATACAGGAAAAATATAGATTATCCTTGTAGTGGCTAAATATTTGACGAGTGATGTTAGTCAGAATTCTTCCAGTTTCAGGCCAATTCAAAGTAGCTTAAGCAACAGTGAGAATTCTTTAGCTCACCAAACTGAAAAGTTCAGGAGTGCAACTTGCTGGACCAGGGTCTCAAACAAGATCCTTGGAATTGGCCTCTCCCTCTCCCTCTCCCTCTCCCTCTCCCTCTCCCTCTCCCTCTCTCCTCTGCCATCCTCTTAAAGTAGGGCCTTTCAATGTAGCAATGCCTTGGAGTTCCAGGCTTACAACCTGTCAGCTTCTAATATGGATAATACAAAGGTCTTCCTTCCTAACAGAGTCCCACAATTAAGTCCATTGGATCAGTTTACATCCATGTAACCATCTCTAAACCATTGTGGTTCGCATTATATTTCTATTGAAATGTCTAGGGGAATTAAATATGGCAATTGGCAACGCCTAGATTCTGTGCTGTCCCTGGAGATGAGATGGGGGAGAATAGGGTCAGTCCCACCCAAACCGCAAGATGGTTCCCCCAAGGAAAATGGAATTCTTTTACCAAATGAAGAGGGGATGCATGCTTGACAGCTTAAAATTGCAGATGTTCAATACAGGGGCCAAAATCCTTGCTTAGAGGAGACTAACCTCAGAGATCTTCGAGGTTGAGTTGTGTGTAAGAGTGTATCATTTTGCAAATTTTTGTATAATCGTATCATTATGTAAAATTATTGTATCACCATGGTGGACCAGACAGAGTTTAGATCAGGAGATTGATGTAGTTGGCATGTACTGAGATAGATATGCCAGGTGATAGATTCCAGTGAAATTGACAAGGCTGTAAGGATCAGGTGGCTCTTAGGATTCAGAGAGAGCAAAAGTCCAGAGAAGACGACTAAGAGAGCTGGATCCAATTGTGCTGGCTGGTAAATCACACTAGAGTTTTTCATTCCAAGATACAAGCTTGGTTTTCATGCTCAGTTATGTGTGAACAAGCCCGGGAACTCTTGATAACAGGTAGAAGGCTTATGCTAGAAATACCTCTCAGTGAACTGGCTTCTTGTTAGGAAATGGGAGACACAAAGTTCAAACACTTCTTTTGAATTTCAAAGCATCTCTTCTTGTTAACAAGCATTAATGACTCTCCCTCATTCAAACAAATGATTGCAATTGAGAGTAGAAATGTAAATCTCACTGTAACTAATGATGCTGCTAATATTCCTTACCTATTTATGGATATTATTCTGACATATACGAATATGATTGTATACATATATGGTAAGTGGTTATACACGTGAGGAGGTGATGGTGACTGTTCTAAGTAAGTGTATACTCCTGAGTGGGTGTGAGTTGTATGCATACAGCAGCTGTTGAGTCTCAATGTGGTTTTCTTTTTTTTTTCTTTTTTAACATCTTTATTGGAGTATAATTGCTTTACAATGGTGTGTTAGTTTCTGCTGTATAACAAAGTGAATCAGCTATACGTACACATATATCCCCATATCTCCTCCCTCTTGTGTCTCCCTCCCACCCTCCCTATGCCACCCCTCTAGGTGGTCACAAAGCACCGAGCTGATATCCCTGTGCTATGTGGATGCTTCCCACTAGCTATCTGTTTTACATTTGGTAGTGTATATATGTCTGTGCCACTCTCTCACTTAGTCCCAGCTTACCCTTCCCCCTCCCCATGTCCTCAAGTCCATTCTCTGTGTCTGTGTCTTTATTCCTGCCCTTCCACTAGGTTCTTCAGAACCATTTTTTTTTAAGATTCCATATATATGTGTTAGCATTTGTGGTACATGACTCTTTTTGAATTATGGTTTTCTCAGGGTATATGCCCAGGAGTGGGATTGCTGGGTCGTATGGTAGTTCTATTTTTAGTTTTCCACTTAAAGCACCGCTGAATTTGGACCAGTCACATTTCAAATGTTAAATAACTACGTGTGGCTAGTGGCTACTGTAATGGACAGTGAAGTCCTAGAATCAAGTTCCAAGATCAGCAAATTACTTGAATGAGCCACCACTCTCCATTCTTATCCCACCCCTCACCCCAACTGCAAATGATACTAGTCTATTACTCTGTGTTCCCATGTCCTGGTTCTGTGACCTTACCATCCTTCTGGACAGTTTTTGAGGCTGTCATTACCAACTCATCAGTTACTGGACAAGTGACTTAAAACCATTTTGCCAGTGCATATAGTTCAACCTCTGATTTTTCCTCCGTATTCTTCTTACTGGGTTCTGCTACAGGTGTCCTGTCCTTGCCTGGCCTTGTCCTGAGTAAATATCTAAGTCTTTCCCTCGTTTTCCCCCAATATACCAACAAGTTTAGTTTCCCACACTCAGCTTGTCTATTGCCTGTTCTTGTACCTGGCTGTTTATTTATTTATTTTAGGGGATTCTTTTGTATATATGTCCATGCCACTCTCTCACTTCGTCCCAGCTTACCCTCCCCCCGCCATGTCCTCAAGTCCATTCTCTTCGTCTGTGTCTTTATTCCTGTCCTGTCCCTAGGTTCTTCAGAACCATTTATTTTTGTTAGATTCCATATATGTGTGTTAGCATACGGTATTTGTTTTTCTCTTTCTGACTTACTTCACTCTGTATGACAGCCTCTAGGTCCATCCACCTCCCTACAAATAGTTCAATTTCATATCTTTTTATGGCCGAGTAATATTCCATTGTATATATGTGCCACATCTTCTTTATCCATTCATCTGTCGATGGACACTTAGTACCTGGCTCTTTATAATGGATATTTTTAGCATGAAATACCTCAGAGCTGAAAAGGTTTTTTTAATCCTTTTTAATAATATCAACTGCCTCATTTCTGAATAAACAGGCTACATTTTCCAAGCTCCTTCTTTGCAACTGATATGTTTCATGTTTTTCTGTTTTATTTTGTGACTCTGTCAAGTTACAGCTCATTTCCTGCTTCGGCCTTTTTTTGATCTTCCTCCTACAGCTTCCACAGTCTTGGCTGGACCAGGCAACCTACACAAAGTAGTGCAGGGACTCCCTCCTCTGCAGACTTTCAGCTGTATTTCTAATCTTGCATTGCATCCATGGCCAGGCTGTGTGGGCTCCTGCTGGCTTCAGTAGTGCTTTTCTTGGGCTTCACTGCAGATCCCTATTGATAGCCCGTGTTGTCTCTACATAAAATTTGGTCTGAGGCAAGAAGCCGAACGAAAACAATTTTGTTTTGAATTGAGGTCAGTGCCTTAGGTTTCCATTCCATTATTAACTTAAATGATTGCCCAGTTTTCCAAAAGAATTTACTTTCTTGGTCAAGAGAGACATTTTTATCCAACTTAGTAAAATATCTTTATTTTCTTTGAACTGGCTGTGTTTGTAAGTGCATTTGTTTTGC
Source organism: Physeter macrocephalus (assembly GCF_002837175.3). Classification (NCBI taxonomy): domain Eukaryota; kingdom Metazoa; phylum Chordata; class Mammalia; order Artiodactyla; family Physeteridae; genus Physeter; species Physeter macrocephalus. The sequence continues at coordinate 143,940,869 of NC_041221.1, read as the reverse complement.
AGGCATCATTAATTGTAGTTCATTAGGACTAAACATATTATTAAAATCCCAGTATTTGACAGATCAGGACAATGAGACCCAGTGAAAGACCCAGTGGTCCTAAGTCCACCTACAATGAGTTATAGGCAAAGCTGGGGTGACTTTCCAGGTTTACTGACTCCAAAGTCAGAACTCTTTATCACTGTTCTTTTTTTTTCAAATTCGCTTCCTTCATTCTTTCAGTTTTTTCTAGGGAAGGTAGAGCAATTGCATTAAAGTATAACCTTCACAAGGTATATTCCAGATACACACTACTAAATCAAACGAATATGAAAGCAGTTGGAATCACTAGTATGTATTACAATCTTCAGTGATTTCTGTGGTTGCCAAAGCTCAGATAACAGTGACAGGTAACTTGTATTAAATTGACTGTAGCCCTTAGCCTTGAACTTTCAGTGTTCCCGTTTATTTCTTAAATGAGGATTTTAATGGTTAACCAGATTTGTGGTTGATCTGAAGGAGCACTGATAAGTTGAGCAACCTGATAGGAGGCTGCACCTGGCAAGGTCCCCTGGAAAGAGAATATGAATGGGGTAAAGGTGTGTGCAAGGTTAAAAGAACAAGGGGTGGTGGAGTACCCTCCAGCTCACACAGCAGGGAGCTGTTACCACCCCTGTGTCTGAGGAGCAAAGGGAGAGAATTATTAACAGAACTGAAAGAGTATCTGTAGTTGGTTGTAGAAGTTTATCCACGAGGAGCTGTGGTCTTCAGTACAGGGATACAGCTACTGCCAACTGGTGGACCAGCAAGGAGGGAGATGGAGATATTCTCTGACCTGACTCTCCTGTTGATGCCTCCTGTTGACTTAACCCAGCCAGAAACCAGAGGAAAGGGAGCTGATTGTTATGATCCCTGCACAGAGCCCAGGTGGAGAAGGATGGCGAGCAGATCTGAAGGAGCAAACGGAGCACAGAGGATAATGGTAGTGAATAGGTACTGTCCTTGACTGCCCAGTATCTGTTCCCCCTTCCCTGGTAACAGCTCCCTGATTTTGCTTTAGGGAATTACCCCTCCTTGACTCTTGGGCTTTTGTGTTTATTGGGTATGGTAGACTTTGTCCCCAGACTCCAGAGTGAGCATGTCCTCTAGGCCTGGCCCCCCTCTGAGCACCTGACCTCTGGCCACAGTGGTTGGCCATCAGAGTGACTCCTAGGACTAAATCAGAGGAATGCTTTTTCCTCTGGAGTTCTTGAGAACATAGAAGCCTAGGGATGTTGACCAGCCATCTGGTCACTATTAGGGGAAAGCCTTCCCAAGAATTAAGCCATTACAGAAGAGGGAATTGCTGGGAGGTAGACGGAGTGAGGCCTTGTCCCAGTGACCTTATTTGAGTCCATGGATCCCACTATGCATTCAGCTAGCCCCTGCTAATGAAACTTTCAACCATATAGCTATACATTTACTTTCGCTTCAGCCACTTTGAGTTGGGGTTTCTGACATGTAAGACTGAAATTCATTACTGTAAGAAGCCAGGTAAGAGACTTGTACTAGGTTCATGCTAATAGAAATGGAAAGGAAATAATGGTGTGAGACTGGGGAATTAATAAAGCTAGCTGTGGTTATGTTCAGGAGATGAACAGGAAGATGCAATAAGATTAGTAAAATTATCTGTAACTGGTCATTTATTCTGTTAATTATCCCAAGTTTTGTGGCAATGCTTAAATAATTATGGCATAGTATAGAAGCCATTAAATACTATGTTGGCTATTGTTGAGTTTATAAGACATGTTATGACTTCACGTATACAGGTGATGCAATTCTGTAAGAAAAAAAATCTGTGTGCATATGCACAGAAAATAATCTAGAGTGATATGCACCAAGATATTTACATTGCTTGTTTCTTGTGAATAGGATAATGGATAGTGATGTTCATTTACGGGTCTGTATTTTTCTGCTTTATTGTTAATGATTATGCATTGCTTTGTAATAAGAACAAAATAAAACAGACTTAATTATAGTCAACAGCATTATATTTTTCACCACAACTGAATAGGGTAAATGCTGATCACAGGGGATGGGAATTGCTGTGAAGGAGATAGAAAATGCCCTTGTAATTAATCAGTTAGGTGAGGTGAACTGGTGTGGATGGGGAGGAAACAAGCAGAGATCAGGCTGAAGGCTGTTGAAATAGCCCGAGTTATAGGTAATGCAGGCTTGAACTTGGCAAATAGAAAGAGAGGCCATTTTTACCTAATTTCTCCATTCGAGCTGATAATCATTACAACATACTGTGCCAACTTTGCATCGAGGAGAATTTTCAACACATCTTGGAAAAATAAACCACCAGAAAGGTTTAAAATACGTGTGCCTTGCCCCTTCTCAGGCAAATCCAGGAGCATGTGTGTCAAAAAGTACTAACTCCTGAGGTTATCAAGACAGTTCACTCACAGGCTCCTATTTCTCCTTCGTGCAGATGCTCAGGATCCATTCATTGAGCTCATACGTGGCCCTTGCTGCCTAGCAACATGAGTGGAATTGCTATGTTTGCTTCTTAATCACTGTGAAGTCTTGTCCTTTATTTTATTATTATTTTGTTTTGGGCGGTACGCGGGCCTCTCACTGTTGTGGCCTCTCCCGTTGCGGAGCACAGGCTCCGGACGCGCAGGCTCAGCGGCCATGGCTCACGGGCCCGGCCGCTCCGCGGCATGTGGGATCTTCCCGGACCGGGGCACGAACCCGTGTCCCCTGCATTGGCAGGCGGACTCTCAACCACTGTGCCACCAGGGAAGCCCTTGTCCTTTATTTTATATCAAAAAATAGAAATGGGAGAGGGAAAGAAAGACTATGGAAAACAAAGTGAAAAAGAAAATGCCCAGACGGTATCTTCCAGCTGCAAATTAATTCATAGCATCTGAATAAATTTAGGCAGGGGAAATATTTTTTAAAAATATTTTTGGTTTCACCTGAGGGATTGATTGACAAATGAAAGTCCTGAGTCAGCATTTTACCTGAGCAGTTGGCAGAAAAGGAGGTCACAGAACGCCATCATTTCTTTAGGAACGTTCATCTGCAAGGTCATGAGGGCTGGAAAAAGCCCCCACTCATTCTTTTTCTTGGATAGTTGTGATGAGCAATGTTTTTTTCGGAAAGATAACATCATACTAGGGTTGTTCTGAAACCCCTCTAGTTTCTTTCATACCCCTCCTGGAAGTTATAAAATTGGTATAAATTGGTATTTTTAGGTTCTACAACTCTTAGGGTAGTGAATTCCATTATTTACTTTTCCTTGAAGTGGAATTTCACTCAAGGGTTCTCAAGGTCAGTGCCTAAGGTATATTTTCACATAGTAAAAAATCATCCTTAAAAATTTCTTAAGCTGTAAGCATTAAAGTACACTATACAAAAGTGGAGACCAGAATGCCCTCTTTCAGTAAATCCACATCACCACTTTTCTTCTCTTGAGAACCGTATTAAGTAATTGTCTTATATTTTGTGGAAGCATGTTTTTGGAAATTCAAAAATGCCTTTCTTTGATTACCAGAATTACAACCAGAGTAGCAAGGATTGTACCCAGTGAGGGACAGTGGGAACCAAGTTGACTGAATGAACAGCTGATACCCAGTTCCCTTCTCATGCTTATTTGGGGGCATGTGGTCATTCAGTAGAGCAGTGAGCAGAATGCCTGTAGTATTCAATTGGTCCCTCCCTTTCTCTCAGAGTAAGTTAAATGAATGTACAGTGCAACTTCATTATAAATAGTGTGCTTTATTTTTATGTCTAATATCTTACCAATTTTTAGGCAACAAGGGGATCCCTACTTCTCTTATTCAAGAAATCAGTGAATAAATAATTATTTACTCTTAATCTCTCTTGCCAGCACAGAATCAAAGTACTGCAGACTTGAAAGTGATCCTGAGTGATGTGAACCAGTCCCCTACCTGACATAAGAATCCCTTCTGTATTAATATCCCTAATAGAATATATCATCTTGATTAGCCACCTAGGAGTGATGGTTGAAGATTGGGCAAGCTCAAAAACTAATAAAATATTAAGTCCTACTGCTTCTATCTCTTAGAACATTGTCATCTCTTCTTCTGGCTTATTGCAACAGCCTCTTCCCTGGTCACACTGAGGGACTGATGGAAATGTTCTCTTCTTGTCTCCCTTCAATCCATTCTGCATACTGCATCTGGAGTGACGTTTCTAAAACGTGAATCTTGTTATGCTGCTTTCCCTACTTAAAAGCCTTTAGCAGTTTCCTTTTGTTCTCAGATTAAAGTCCAAATTCCTTAACATGGCTTTTAAGAATTTCTGCAATTTGACCCCTGGTCTGTCTCTTTTGTATCATACCACTCTCCCCTTTACTACTTGCATCCAGTCCTAGTGCAGTACTTCCATTTTTCCATATATTGCATTTGCTTATTACTGAGAGCATTCTTCCCTGTTTCTTCACCTGGTTAGTTATATCACATCCTCCAGGTCTCAGCTTAGATGTTGCTTTCACCAGGAAGATTTTGTGGGCCATCCAAGCCTGAATTACCTGCCCTTCCAAGCTGTCCCCCTAATATTTCATTATAGCACTTATGATTTTGTATGATAATTGCCTATTTATTTGTTTCCTCTACAAGGTCTTAAGGTATATGAAGGCAGAAACTGTCTTGTTTTATCCAAATTCTTAGCACAGTATATGCTCAATAAATATTAGTTGAGTAAGTGCAAAGGTAAACCAGGTTTACACTTTGGGCTCTGACATAGCCGTAGTTGCTTCTTGATAAGATAGCTCTTCATCCAGACAAGACTATATAGACTATATTTTTGGATGGACTTCAGATCCTGTGGTGTGGTCCAGACTACCTAAGTTTCCAGTTGTAGTTAGTACAGAGTACGTGTCTAGGCTTCTGGACTATTCTTAATCTTAGCTGTCAGTCTCCAGTGTTCTGACTGGAATCCACTAGGGATCACCGACTTGGCAGCATAAAACCTTGCCAAGTTAACTTTGAAAGTCTAAAGAAATAAGTTTCATGGTTTTTTCATTTCTACATTAACTCACCCAAAAACTAGTCACTGAGTGAGGTGGGGCTTAAACCATGGAACTTAATTATGTTTTAGATTCTAAGTATTCAAATATAGTAGGAAGGAAATAATAGAGAATCTTCTCTTGGTAGTTCCTACACATGTCTCATTATTCTTAGGAATGGACCAACTTGGGTCATGTGCACAGTGATGAACCAATCAACTGTTGCCAGAGAAATTTGGTTCTCTGATTGGCTGGGCCTGTGTCACATGCTTTATCTCTGGAGGCAAGTGGTGACCCTCCCCCCAGGCCACTTGGACTGTGAGTGGGAGTGGAGAGATTTGTCAAAGATGATTTAGGGCGCTGTTAGGAAAAGAATGGGGAAAGGATGCTAGAGAGAGGGGTATAAAAACAACAAATATCCATAAAAAATGATTAATTTTATTTCCTTCCAACTATCTTCAGTCAATTATGGCCCTTCTACAACATGCATTATTGCTGCCTATGGTAGAGAATTGGACAGGCCAGGTCAGTGTTGGAACTATCTCAGATTGTCTGGTCCAGTCTGTGCCCACCGCTTTTTTCAGTGTTTATGTGGTGTTCTGAGAAAATGGAAAGGAAGTAAATATGTGCCTAGGCACTGTGTTAAGAGCACAGGTATTTTATTTCAGTACTTTACAAATAAGGGATTGGATGCCTGCGAGACAAAGCAACTTCTCTGAAGAGGAAGGAATAGTATTAGACTCCAGTCCAGATCAACCTGATTCCAAAGTCAGTGCTTTATCCCCACAATACATTTTTACTTCTCCGATGATGAGTAAGGTTTAACTGAGATAGGATCAGCTTTATTTTTCAGAAATGGTTTACTGTAATATTGCTCAAGTGAGAGGGGTATAGAAACATTACCAGGTAGGCTTTATATCTACAGAGTATCCACATCCTTCAATCCAATGTTGCATACTTCCAACATGCTATTATTTTTTATATGAGGCTAATCCATGAAAGTGACAACTGAGTTATAGACCCCTTTTATACATATATAAAAAGATAGGTTCCCATCACTAAGTACTTTTTACAGACTTGAGCCATAGCATCACATACACAAATTGTAATAAAGTTTACAGTACCTCAAAAGCTGATTTTTTTTTGTAGGGGGGGTATGCGGGCCTCTCACTGCTGTGGCCTCTCCCGGTGCGGAGCACAGGCTCTGGATGCGCAGGCTCAGCGGCCATGGCTCACGGGCCCAGCCACTCTGCGGCATGTGGGATCTTCCCGGACTGGGGCACGAACCCATGTCCCCTGCATTGGCAGGCGGACTCTCAACCACTGCGCTACCAGGGAAGCCCCAAAAAGCTGATTTTTAACCATCATTACGTACAGGCTTGAGTATGTATCTTACTCTCCTTCATAGTGGTAGCTGTGGAGTATGAGGATGAGGAGCTGTCAGATACTTGTTTTCCCCATGTAGGGAAATCTAATTTGCAGTAGCAGAGAAAGACTCAAACATGTGGAGAAAAGCAGAGACCTCAAGAAAACACACAGGAACGTGTCCTGGCCACATTAGATTCCCTAGGTCCAGTTGGTCCTAATACCCAGCTCAGCCAACACCCTTTATTGTGGTTATGTGAGATGTTTCAGTGAGTTTCTATATTGCCTGAGCTATGAAATAGAATGGGTATAGTGATATCTTACTTTACATCACAATTTACAGTTTGCAAAATGCTTTCCTTCCCTCATCTCATTTAATACACTAGGTAGCCAGCCATCTTCTCCATCTTCTTACCCAGCTGGCCCTGGGAAGTGGAAGAAAAAAATGTTATTCGTGGAACAGCTGTGCCTGTGATTTTACTGTTTTTACAACAGTTGCAGCTATATGAGGGATGAAGTATTCTGTATTTGTAACCTTCTATATTATGTAAGTGGCATTATTATCTTGTTAAGATGTCAGTTTTGATAAAGGTGTATCTGGAATCCTTTCAAATGAAAATTGGATTATAAAATCAAAGGAAGACATCAGGAAGACTAGGAAATGACTTGCATAAGAGAAAACAGATAGAGGAAGAGCCTGATGAGAAAAGCAAATGTGATTAATTATTTTTAAGTAAAATTTTTATTGAAGTAGAAAACCTACCTAGAAATGTGCCAAGATAAGGATACACCTTGATAAATTTTCTCAAATGAGAAGACTTATGTAACCAACACCCAGACCAAGAAATATGTTTCCTATACCAGAATGCCCAGTCACAACCCCTCCCCATCAAAGATAACCATTATCCCACCATCTAACACTATAAATTAGTTTTGAATTTCATTTAAATGGAATCATAGATTCTGTGTTCTTTCACTCATCATTATATCTTTGAGATATCTTTATATCTTTTTTCATTTTGTTGCTTGTAGAAGTTGTTAGTCCATTCTCAAGACCATTAAGTATTACACTGTAATGAATGTACCACAATTTATTTATTCATTTTACTGTTGAGTCTTTGAGTTGTTTACAGTTTTAGGCCATTATGATTAATGCTCTACAGACCTTTTTTTTTTTAGTGGATATGTACACCCATTTCTGCTGTACCTGAGTTAGCATTGAGATTGCTTGGGCCACAGGATATGAGAGTGTTCAGCCTTAGAAGAAACTATCAGTTTCCTATCAAAAGTATATGAGAGTTCTGATTGCTGCATATCCTTGCCAATACTGGTATTTCTTTTTTTTTCAATGCTGGTATTTCTAATGAGACGTTTGTTCAAGTCTTTTGCCCATTTTACTATTGAATTGACTGCCTTTTCTTTATTGATTGTGAGGAGCTCTTTCTACAATTCTGGATTAAACTCCTTTTTTCTCCCTATATATGTATTGTAAATATCTTCTGCCACTTTCTTAAAGGTGATTTTCGTTTCTTTTTGGGCATCGGGTCTTCGTTGCTGCACGTGGGCTTTCTCTAGTTGCAGTGAGCGGGGGCTACTCTTCGTTGCAGTGCGCTGACTTCTCATTGCAGTGGCTTCTCTTGTTGAGAAGAACGGGCTCTAGGTGCACGGGCTTCAGTAGTTGTGGCTCGCGGGCTCTAGAGTGCAGGCTCAGTAGTTGTGGCGCATGGGCTTAGTTGCTCCGCGGCATGTGGGATCTTCCCAGACCAGGGCTCAAACCTGTGTCCCCTGCATTAGCAGGCAGATTCTTAACCTCTGCGCCACCAGGAAAGTCCCAAAGGTGATTTTCAATGAACAGAAGTTCTTAAAAATGCATTCCAGTTTATCAATAGCATTTTTTATGGTTAGTACGTTTTTTTTAATATCCTTTTTAAGAAATCAGGTTACCTCAAGGTCAAGAAGATATACTTGGAAGATTTCTTCAAGAAACTTTATTACTTTATCACTCATATTCAGATTTATAATCCATTTGGGATTGAGCTTTTATATAGTATGTAGCAAAAATTAAAATGAATTTTTTCGATATAGATATTTAATTGACTCAGCACTGTTCATTAAAAAAGGCTTTTTCCCCCGTTGCACTCAGTATTCTAAGTCAGTGATGTGATGATTATGTGGGGGTCTGTTTCTGGACTCTGTTCTGTTCTTTCGGTTTGTTAATTTCTTCTTATGCCAACACCACACTGTCTTAATTACTGTAGTTCAAGACATTTGATGTACGACTATGCATCTATAAATAGCATCATTTAAAATTTCATTTGCTAATTATTTTGTTGCTGTTATGTAGAAATAAAATTTACTTTTAAATCGACCTTGTGTCTAGCAAATTTGCTAAATTCTTTGATTAATTCTAACGGTTTGTTTTCATATTATTTTGGATTTTCTATATATATAACCATATTTCTTTGCAAATAATGACAGCTTTGCTTCTTTCATTCCTATTTTTGTACTTTATCTTCTTGCCTTATTACCCTGGCTAGGATCTCCAGCACAGTGTGTCTCCAGACATAGTGAAAGTGAACATCTTTGCCTTCTTCTTGATCTTATGGAAAAGCTTTCACTATTTCTCTACTAAGTATGATATTTGGTGCATAATATCTTTATATGATATTCTTTTATATTAAGGAAATTTCCCTCTATCCCTAAGTTTGCTAAGAGTTTTTTTCTTTTTAAATTACAAATGGAGGTCTAATTTTCTCAAATGCTTTTTCTGAGGTGATAATATGAGTATTCTTTATTTTTTAAATGGGATAATTGCATCGATTTGTGTTTGAATGTTACACTAACCTTACATTACTATAATAACTCTAATTTGTTGTTTTAGATATTGTTGCATCCAATTTGTTAATGTTTTGTTTAGGATTTTTGAATCTATATTTAGGAGATAAGTTTGCTATAATAATTCTTCTTGTAATGTCCTTTCAGATTTTGGTACCAAGGTCATTCTGGCCTTTATTTTCTAGAAGTTTTTGTGTAAGATTAGTGTTACTCATTTCTTAAATGTTTGGAGGAATTCACCAGCAAAGTTATCTGGTCCTGGAAACTTTGTGGAAAGGTTTTTGGTTAGAGATTCAATTTTCTTTGATAGACGTGGGGTATTTAGATTGTTAAAATTTCTTATTGAGTCAATTTGGTAAATTATGATTTTCTAGGAATTTGTCCATTTAACCTGAATTTTAAATTTATTAACATTAAGTTGTTCATATTCTCCTTTTATTACCATTGTAATGCATATAGAATCTCTGCTATGTTCCATATTTTATTTCTATACTAGTAACTTGTGCCTTATGTCTCTTTCTAAAATTTCTTTAATAATATCTGTCTCGGGTCAATTTTATTAGTCTTTTCAAAGAAGGAAGTTGGGGTTTGTAATTTTCTGCACCGTTTGTTTTAATTTAATTAATTTCTGCTTTAGCTTTTTCTATTTCCTTCATTCTACTTTCTTTGGGATTCTACTTCCTTGAACTTGCTCTTGTTTTTCTAACTTCTTAGGTGAATATTTAAATAATTTTAAAAGTTTTTATTTTTTATTATATTCTCAGTAAATGCTTTTTTACAATATATGCGTTTAAGGTTATAACTTTACCTCTAAGCCCTGCTTTATTTACATCCCACAGATATTAATATATCATATTTTAATTTTTATTCAGTTCAAAATACTTTCCATTCACATTTTGATTTCTTCTGTGACCCATGGTTTATTTAGAGACTTACTGCTTGATTTCCAAATATTTTTTTTAAATCTTCTAATTATTTTGCTGCTGATTTCTAGCTCAGTTCCACTGTGATCAGTGGATTACTCTGAATGTTTTAATTTTTCAAAAATTTTCTTGAGATATGCTTCTGATTAGCATATGGTCAGGTTTGATAAATTTCTATGTGTACTTGGAAAAAAAAAATTCTGTCATTGTTGGGTACAGTGTTCCATGTGTCACTTAGGCCACATCTGTTAACCCAGATCCTCTATCCCTACTGATTTGTATGTGTGGGGGTTTTTTTTTGCTACCAGTTCATGAGAAGAGAGTGTTAATGTCTCCCACTCTGATTGTGGATATGTCTATTTTGCCTTTTAGTTTTGTCTCTTTTTTCTTTATATGTTTTGAAGATATGATATTAAATACATAAAATTTTGGAATAAATATATCTTCTTGATGAATTGATACATTTGCCATTTTGAAATATTCCTTTTTACCTCTGAAATACTTCTAGCTTTAAGTTTATCTGTTCTGATATTACAATAACTATACCAGTTTTCTCTTAATGTCATATATATGTGCATGTTTATATGTATGTGTATATACATACATGCATATTTTATATATATATGTATATATAATTTGACCCTTGAACAATGTGGGGATTAGGAGTGCTGACCCTCCCTGCAGTCGAAAATCTGTATATAATTTATAGTTGGCCCTTGGTATACGCAGTTTATCTGCATCCCCCATTCCGCATTTGTGGATTGAACCAACTCTGGATCCTGTAGTATTTACTATTAAAAAAAATTCACATATAAGTGGAACCACACAGTTCAAGCTCTGTCATTCAAGGGTCAAGTGTATTTATATTTATGTTTATATTTTACTTGTGTCCTTATACTTAAACTATATTATAAGCAGCCTATATTTTTTAATCCAGTCTGTCTTTTCCTTTTTATTGGTGTATTTAAACTGTTTACATTCCAATATATTTGAGTTTGTGTCTGTTATTTTAATTTTTATTTTCTAGTTGTCCTACCTGCTTTATGGTTATTTTCTTTGCTTTCCTGACTTATTTTGGACTAATAATTTATTTTTTATTATTGTATTATCTTCTTTATTAGCTTGTTAGATGTACTTACTTTTAGTCATTACTCTAGATATTAAAATATGCACTAATGTGTTATTAGAGTTTAAAACTAATTTGTACTTTTTCCACTTCTCAGACAACCCTAAATTCTTAAATACTTTTTCATTTATCTTCTTCCCTTCTTTTATGTTTTGCATGTTAAGTCTACATATATGTTGAACACCACACTATGTATTGTTTGTACAGTTAGAAATAATTTAGATTTATGCATATATTTAACCTTCCCATTGTTCCTCATTCCTATCTGTATTCCCATGTTTTTCTTTGGGGTCATTTTCCTTCATAAGGAGAACTCTCTTTAAGATTGCCATGGGGAGGGCTTCCCTGGTGGCGCAGTGGTTGAGAGTCCACCTGCCGATGCAGGGGACACGGGTTCGTGCCCCTGTCCGGGAAGATCCCACATGCCGCAGAGCGGCTGGGCCCATGAGTCATGACCACTGAGCCTGCGCGTCCGGAGCCTGTGCTCCACAACGGGAGAGGCCACAACAGTGAGAGGCCCGCGTACCGCAAAAAAAAAAAAAAAAAGATTGCCATGGGGGGACTTCCCTGATGGCTCAGTGGTTAAGAATCTGCCTGCCAATGCAGGGGACATGAGTTCGATCCCTGGTCTGGGAAGATCCCACATGCCTCGGAGCAACTAAGCCTGTGCGCCACAACTACTGAGCCTGCATTCTAGATCCCACAAGCCACAATTACTGAGCCCACGCACCACAACTACTGAGCCTGCAAGCCACAGCTACTGAGACCACGTGCTTCAACTACTGAAGCCCACACCCTCTAGGGCCCGCATGCCACAACTGCTGAGCCTGTGTGCTGCAGCTACTGAAGCCCATGCCTAGAGCCTGTACTCTGCAACAAGGGAAGCCACTGCAATGAGAGAGAAGCCTGCACACTGCAACAAAGAGTAGCCCTCACTCACCACAACTAGAGGAAACCTGCATGCCGCGACAAAGACCCAATGCAGCCAAAAAAAAACACAGATTGCCTTTAGTGCAGGGATGGCAAATTCTCTTAATTTTACTTGGGTGAAAGTGTTTTTATTTTTCTTTCACTTTTTAAGGATATTTTTACTGGACATGGAATTTCTAGGTTGACATTTTTGTTTTCTTTCAGCTTGACAAAAATATCATTACATTGTCATTTGACTTCCATACTTCCTGTTGAAAGTCTGGTGTAAATCTTTTTGCTTCTTTGAAGGAATGTCTTCTCCTCTGGCTGCTTTACAATTTTTCTATTTGTATTTGAGTTTAAAGCAGTTTTTTATTTTTTATTTTGTGCCTAGATGTGCTTTTACTTTGTACTTATCTTGGTTGGGTTCATTGTATTTCTTGAATCTGGAGTTTGATGTATTCTAGTAGTTTTAAAAATGTCTTCAAATAATGCCTTTGCCTCTTTCTTCTTTTCACTTTTTCTTGAATATTGATTGTGTTTACATTAGATCTTTTCAATGTGTCCTATCTACCATGCTATTTTTTTCCATTTGATTTTAATCTCCAAGATTCAATCGGCATTTTTGTACTTACCTATCTTCCTATTTTTTAATGTTCTCTTAATCCGTATCCAATCTGCTATTAAATCCATCTATTACATTCTTAATTTCAATAATTGTATTTTAATGTTCTAGAATTTCCATTTGCATTTTTAAACAATATTTAAAGTTTTTTTATTGTGAAATTCTGCCCATCTTGTCATCTATTTTCTTGGACGTATCAATTACAGTTATTTTAAAGTCCATGTCTTTTTTAAAGTTCGAGGTCTGGATCACCCACCGGTGATTCTACCAGTGATTCATTCTATCATTCAACACGAATTTTGTTACCAGAAGGAAAGCTACTAGGCAGGCAAGCCCAAGGACGTTAGCCACACTGCTAAAGGAGTAGGTTTAAGTAAAAGTAGATTTAGTTAGAATCTATTAAGCAAATGTTTATTTAGTACCTGCCATGTGCCAAGGCACTTTAAAAAATGCTAAATTATGTGGCTTGAAGATCTCACTGACCACTAACTTTCACTTATTTCACTTATTCTGATCTCATCTCCTGGCTTTCTGAGCATCACCTTCCTATTCCATTTCTTCATCCCCCTTCCTACCCCACCCCAATCTATCCTTCCCTCATTTTCTCCTTATTCCTTCTGACTGTCCTAGTCTACTTGCACTTTTCCTGGTCTACTGTTTACTGTTAATCTCAGAATGTTTACTTAGAGTTCTCTGGAGTCAAGCTTGATGGATCCTTAAGTAATCGCAGATGAACTTTTCTCTGCCTCCAACAACATTTAGTCAAGAGCTTTGAATGCCTGGCTAAGAACTGGACTTTGAACAGTACACAGTGAGACCCAATCTAGGGTTGACATTAGGGAGTGACTGAATTTGAGGTTTGTTTCAGAAAGATGAGTTAGGATTATTTGTCAGTCAGTTAGGGGTAATTGTACCATTTCAGTGAAAACAACAAAAAAAAGAGTTTACTGGGACACATTCAGAGACTAGTAGTAGGGCATTATCATCATGCGCTAATGTTTTTACAAGCACATTTTCACACACGTTGTGTTGGTCACTTAAAATGGGTGTCAGATAGCTACAGTCTATACATTTTGGGGTTGTGAGACTTCTCATTAGCATTTGCTTAATTACTGTGTCCTCATCTGCTGCTCTAGGTTTAATAGAAGCACAAATGCCATATGCTGTGATTGATTTCCAGCCACAGTCTTTGATCGGAAGTCTGTGGGCTGCAGATTGGTGTCTGAAGCAACTGATCTTCTGCATGATATTTTTAACTAACTTGGAAGGATAAAAACATGATGTTGCAATGATTATTAGTCATAGCAGTAAATAAGTGTGTCACTACTGTAACTCATGCAGCTCACAGTTTTATGGATTTCATCCCTGTAAATGGGTGGTATCATTTTTAGAATTTATATCATTTAAATTGGAAAAAGATTTTTTAAACAATTTTTTGAGGATGCTGGAGGGTGGAGTGAGTAGGGGGCCATAGAAAATTTAGAAATTATCTCTCACATCTAGCATAAAGGAATAGGAAAGGACAAACTGAGTTATTTATTACATTTGGAATCAATATTAATTGCTTTCAGCAAGGTGATTTATATAGGATGGTCGATGTGGCAATCTCAGCAGGCTAGTAATTAATATAATGATGTCATATAAATTAAAGCAACAAATATATATGAAGATTTCTCCTGCTACAAATGTTATATCACTGTATTGTAAGATCTTTAAACAGGTCTCCTGTGTTTGGGGCATTTTTTGTTCTTTGTGGGTAGAGTATGTCCTGTGTCCTGGGTGTTGTCAGTCAAATCCACTTCAGTGAAGTATTTGAAAGAGAAGAATGTGAGGATGCAGATGCCGTGGGAAATCCATTTTCTGGCTTTGGGAGGCAGTGAAGGACCTGTCTTTGGCAGGAGATCAGTACAGGTTGTGTTGGCTCTGATGCCTACACAAATCCAGAATGTGAGCTGTGCCTTCTGTGCCCAGTGTTGGTAGCAGTGCTGAAATTTTCCCTGGAGTAGTCCCATTATGTCGTTTGTGTTTTTTCTGGTAGAGTGGACTCCAACCCCAACTCTTTTGTCTTCCTGGAGATTCTGGAACTTTCTAATGTCTTTTAATAAATGGCTTTTCTATCTAAATTAGCTAAAGAGTATTTTGGTGTTTGCAGCTAGAAATGCTGACTAATAACTCATGTATGATCCTACATTTGGTTGAAAGAGATTATGTTTCCATAGAAAAAAAAAGTCACAGTAGTTATTTCTGCCAGATGGAATTTCTAATGATTTCAATCTTTTATGTGTTTGCTTTTCTTTAGTTTTGAAATTTTCTACAATGAGTAGAAACTATTTCTTATGTCAAAGCTTCTGGGTAATAAATACATGGGAAAACATGTTACTTTATAGCATTAATCCATTAATGGAAGATGAGAAATGAGAAATCCTATTGATTTTCTGAGATTAGGTTGAAATTATTGTAAAAAAAATTAGAAGTCATAGCCATAGCTCTTTGTGAAGATTTATGAGATCGGGTTTGTTGCCAGCTTTGCCTCTGACTAATTGTGTGACCTTGAGTACCTCATCACCTCTTTGGGCTTATGTACTTTCATTTGCACAGTGACTGGGTTGGGGTAGATGAATGATTTTTAAATTTGGCTCTGTGTAGCCTCTGTGTTTCTGTCAAAAGAGAGATAGATTACATGTGCCTAGGGCTGCAGTATCCTATACTTTAAATTAAACCAGAAGAGACTGACGTGTCTGTCTTGTATGTTGGATTTCAAAAGTTTTTTTTAAAAAAAAAAACAGTTTCCTGGCTAGTAACAGAATTGAGAAACTATGGACCTAAATTATCTCTAAGGTCACTTTTTCCCTAATATTCTATTATTTCATTACTTTTCCCACTGAACTGCCCTTATTATAATACTAGGTAGCTTTACATACACACACACACATTCCTAATGCAAAAGTACAGAATGTTGAACATCAGCTTTTTACTGTTATAATATCTAATCATATCTAAGAAACTAGTTCCCCTTTAAGAGCTCACTTGCCTTAAGACAAGCATTTATGTTTATGAGGAGTCTATTATTATATTTGCCATTGACAGTATGTTTATAGGACATAAAATATCTTATTATTAGGCATATATATTATGCCGTGACTGGAATATGAACAAATGAAAGTAATTCCACTAGAATTACCAAAAAAATAGAATTTTGTTGCTGACTACAACAATTTAATATGCTTTCACTACTAAGCATAATGAAGAATAACAATTTCATCATCAGGAAAGATATAATAATTCATGCTGAGAAGCTTGCTCATGGATTTTATGGATCAGCTCATTGATTTTTTTGTAGCATATTCAAAATACATTTTGGGGAATTGAAGTAGATTGAACATCTACTGTGGTTAAGGCATTGGTCATTTGGAGGCACTGAGGGGAAATTAGTAAGAGATAAAAGCTTAAAAGCGAGATCAGATGATCTATGGTCTGAATTTCATCTTAGATTTTGAGTTTTATTTTGAAGGCAATGGAGGGGGGCCGTAAAGGTTTTTAAGCAGAAGAGTGATGTAATTCAATTTGAATTTTAGAAAGATCAGTCTGACTGCAATGCAGATAATGAATTAGAGGAAGTCAAGTCTTGTGGCAGAGGGAGTAACTAGGAGGCATATTTCAGATATGAGATTAAAAAACAAAATTAGTTGCATTTGAGGTGGAGGAAACTAGATGCATTCCATTCAAGAGATAGAAGCTGTAAGACTCACATATTCCGATGTGGGAGTAAAGAAATATGAGGCCTATGAAGGATGATGTGTTATTTTCTCAGACAGTTTTCTTTTTTAACATCTTTATTGGAGTATAATTGCTTTAAAATGTTGTGTTAGTTTCTGCTGTATAACAAAGTGAATCAGCTATACGTATACATATATCCCCACGTCCCCTCCACTTGCGTCTCCCTCCCTCCCACTCTCCCTACGCCACCCCTCTAGGTGGTCACAAAGGACGGAGCTGATCTCCCTGTGCTATGGGGCTGCTTCCCACTAGCGATCTGTTTTACATTTGGTAGTGTATATATGTCCATGCCACTCTCTCACTTCGTCCCAGCTTATCCTTCCCCCTCCCCATGTCCTCAAGTCCATTCTTTACATCTGCGTCTTTATTCCTGTCCTGCCCCTAGGTTCATCAGAACCTTTTTTTTTTTTTAGAATCCATATATATGTGTTAGCATACGGTATTTGCTTTTCTCTTTCTGACTTACTTCACTCTGTATGACAGGACTCTAGGTCCATCCACCTCACTACAAATAATTCAATTTTATTTCTTTTCATGGCTGAGTAATATTCCATTGTATATATGTGCCACAGCTTCTTTATCCATTCATCTGTTGATTGACACTTAGGTTGCTTCCATATACTGGCTGTTTTAATAGTGCTGCAATGAACATTGTGGTGCATGACTCTTTTTGAACTATGGTTTACTCAGGGTATATGCCCAATTGTGGGATCGCTGAGTCATATGGTAGTTCTATTTTTAGTTTTTTTTTTTTTTTTTTTTTTTTTTTTTTGGTGGTATGCGGGCCTCCCTCTGCTGCGGCCTCTCCCGTTGCGGAGCACAGGCTCCGGAC
>NC_041221.1:143896185-143923192 GCF_002837175.3 Physeter macrocephalus | reverse complement strand
TGGAGAAATGTCTATTTAGGTCTTCTGCCCATTTTTGGTTTGAGTTGTTTGTTTTTTTGATATTGAGCCTCATGAGCTGCTTGTATGTTTCAGAGATTAATCTTTTGTCAGTTGCTTCGTTTGCAAATCTTTTCTCCCATTCTGAGGGTTGTCTTTTTGTCTTGTTTGTGGTTTCCTTTGCTGTGCAAAAGCTTTTAAGTTTCATTAGGTCCCATTTATTTATTTTTGTTTTTATTTCCGTTTCTCGGGGAGGTGGGTCAAAAAGGATCTTGCAGTGATTTACGTCAAAGAGTGTTCTTCCTATGTTTTCCTCTAAGAGTTTTTATAGTGTCTGGCCTTACATTTTGGTCTTTAATCCATTTTGAGTTTATTTTTGTGTGTGGTGTTAAGAAGTGTTCCACTTTCATTATTTTACATGTAGCTGTCCAGTTTTCCCAGCACCACTTATTGAAGAGGCTGTCTTTTCTCCATTGTATATTCATGCCTCCTTTATCAAAGATAAGGTGACCACATGTGAGTGGGTTTCTCTCTGGGCTTTCTATCCTGTTACATTGATCTGTATTTCTGTTTTTTGTGCCAGTACCATACTGTCTTGATTACTGTAGCTTTGTAGTATAGTCTGAAGTCAAGGAGCCTGATTCCTCCAGCTCCGTTTTTCTTTCTCAAGAGTGGTTTGGCTATTCGGGGCCTTTTGTGTTTCCATACAAATTGTGAAATTTTTTCTTCTACTTCTGTGAAAATGCTGTTGGTAGTTTGATGGGGATTGCATTGAATCTGTAGATTGCTTTGGGTAGTATAGTCCTTTTCACAATGTTGATTCTTCCAATCCAAGAACATGGTATATCTCTCCGTCTGTTTATATCATCTTTAATTTCTTTCATCAGTGTCTTACAGTTTTCTGCATACATGTCTTTTTTCTCCTTAGGTAGGTTTATTCCTAGGTATTTTGTTCTTTTTGTTGCAGTGGTCAATTGCAGTGTTTCCTTAATTTCTCTTTCAGATTTTTCATCATTAGTGTATAGGAATACAAGAGATTTCTGTGCGTTAATTTTGTATCTTGCAACTTTACCAAATTCATTGATTAGCTCTAGAGTTTTCTGGTAGCATCTTTAGGATTCTCTATGTATAGTATCATGTCATTTGCAAACAGTGACAGTTTTACTTCTTTTCCAGTTTGGATTTTTTTTATTTCTTTTTCTTCTCTGACTGCTGTCACTAAAACTTCCAAAACTATGTTGAATAATAGTGGTGAGAGTGGGCAACCTTGTCTTTTTCCTGATCTTGGTAGAAAAAGTTTCAGTTTTTCACCATTGAGAATGATGTTGACTGTGGGTTTGTCATATATTGCCTTTATTATGTTGAGGTAACTTCCCTCTATGCCTATTTTCTGGAGGGTTTTTATCATAAATGGGTGTTGAATTTTGTTGAAAGCCTTTTCTGCATCTATTGAGATGATCATATGGTTTTTCTCCTTCAGTTTGTTAATCTGGTTTATCACATTGATTGATTTGCGTATATTGAAGAAACCTTGCATTCCTGGGATAAACTCCACTTGATCATGGTGTATGATCCTTTTAATGTGCTGTTGGATTCTGTTTGCTAGTATTTTGTTGAGGATTTTTGCATCTATGTTTATCAGTGATATTGGCATGTAGTTTTCTTTGTTTGTGACATCTTTGTCTGGTTTTGGTATCAGTGTGATGCTGGCTTTGTAGAATGAGTTTGGGAGTGTTCCTCCCTCTGCTATATTTTGGAAGAGTTTGAGAAGGATAGGTGTTAGCTCTTCTCTAAATGTTTGATAGAATTCGCCTGGGAAGCCATCTGGTCCTCGGCTTTTGTTTGTTGGAAGATTTTTAATTGCAGTTTCAATTTCATTACTTGTGAGTGGTCTGTTTATATTTTCTATTTCTTCCTGGTTCAGTCTCAGAAGGTTATGCTTCTCTAAGAATTGTACATTTCTTCCACGTTGTCCATTTTATTGGCATATGGTTGCTTGTAGTGCTCTCTCATGATTCTTTGTATTTCTGCAGTGTCAGTTGTTACTTCCCCTATTTCTTTTCTAATTCTGTTGATTTGAGTCTTCTCCCTTCGTTTCTTGATGAGTCTGGCCAGTGGTTTATCAATTTTGTTTATCTTCTCAAAGAACCAGCTTTTAGTTTTATTGATCTTTGCTATTGTTTCCTTCATTTCTTTTTCATTTATTTCTGATCTGATGTTTATGATATCTTTCCTTCTGCTAACTTTGGGGGTTTTTTTGTTCTTTCTCTAACTACTTTAGGTATAAGGTTAGGTTGTTTATTTGAGATTTTTCTTGTTTCTTGAGGTAGGATTGTAGTACTATAAACTTCCCTCTTAGAACTGCTTTTGCTGCATCTATAGGTTTTGGGTCGTCATGTTTTCATTGTCATTTGTTTTTAGGTATTTTTTTGATTTCCTCTTTGATTTCTTCAGTGATCTCTTGGTTATTAAGTAGCGTATTGTTTAGCCTCCATGTGTTTGTATTTTTTACAGTTTTTTTTCTATAATTGATATCTAGTCTCATAGCGTTGTGGTCAGAGAAGATACTTGATATGATTTCACTTCTCTTAAGTCTACCAAGGCTTGATTTGTGACCCAAGATATGGTCTATCCTGGAGAATGTTCCATGAGCACTTGAGAAGAAAGTGTATTCTGTTGTTTTGGATGGTATATCCTATAAATATCAATTAAGTCCATCTTGTTTAATGTATCATTTAAAGCTTGTGTTTCCTTATTTATTTTCATTTTGGATGATCTGCCCATTGGTGAAGGTGGGGTGTTAAAGTCCCCTACTATGATTGCGTTACTGTCGATTTCTCTTTTTATGGTTGTTAGCATTTGCCTTATGTATTGAGGTGCTCCTATGTTGGGTGCATAAATATTTACATCAGTCTGTATGTGTCCCTAGGTCTGAGGTGCGTCTCTTGTAGACAGCATATATTCTGGTCTTGTTTTTGTATTCCATTCAGCCAGTGTGTGTCTTTTGGTTAGAGCACTTAATCCATTTACATTTAAGGTAATTATCAATATGTATGTTCCTAATCCCATTTTCTTAATTATTTTGGGTTTGTTATTGTAGATCTTTTCCTTCTCCTGGGTTTCCTGCCTAGAGAAGTTCCTTTGGCATTTGCTGTAAAGCTGGTTTTGTGGTGCTGAATTCTCTTAGCTTTTGCTTGTTTGTAAAGCTTGTAATTTCTCTGTCAAATCTGAAGGAGACCCTTGCTGGGTAGAGTCATCTTGGTTGTAGGTTTTTCCCTTTCATCACTTTAAATATGTCCTGCCACTCCCTTCTGGCTTGCAATTTCTGCTGAAAGATTAGCTGTTAACTTTATGGGGATTCCCTTGTATGTTATTTGTTGCTTTTCCCTTGCTGCTTTTAATATTTTTTCTTTGTATTTAATTTTTGAAAGTTTGATTAATATGTGTCTTGGTATGTTTTTCCTTGGATTTATCCTGTATGAGACTCTGTACTTCCTGAACTCGATTGACTATTTCCTTTCCCATATTAGGGAAGTTTTCAACTATAATCTCTTCAAATATTTTCTCAGACCCTTTCTTTTTCTCTTCTTCTTTTGGGACCCCTATAATTTGAATGTTGGTGCATTTAATGTTGTCCCAGAGGTCTCTGAGACTGTCCTCAATTCTTTGCATTCTTTTTTCTTTTTTCTGCTCTGCGACAGTTATTTCTACTGTTTTATCTCCCAGATTACTCGTCCGTTCTTCTGCCTCAGTTATTCTGCTATTGATTCTTTCTAGAGAATTTTTAATTTCATTTATTGTGTTGTTTATCATTGTTTGTTTGCAGTTTAGTTCTTATAGGTCCTTGTTAAATGTTTCTTCTATTTTCTCCATTCTATTTCTGAGATTTTGGATCATCTTTACTATCATTACTCTGAATTCCTTTTCAGGTAGGCTGCCTATTTCCTCTTCATTTTTTGGTCTGGTGGGTTTTAACCTTTCTCCTCCATCTCCTGTGTGTTTCTCTGTCTTCCCATTTTTGCTTAACTTACTATGTTTGAGGTCTCCTTTTCTCAAGCTACAGCTTTGTAGTTCCCGTTGTTTTTGATGTCTGCCCCCAGTGGCTAAGGTTGGTTCAGTGAGTTGTGTAGGCTTCCTCGTGGAGGGGACTGGTGCCTGTGTTCTGTTGGATGAGGCTGGATGTTGTCTTTCTGGTGGGCAGGGCCACGTCCAGTGGTGTGTTTTGGGGTGTATGTGAATTTATTATGATTTTAGGCAGCCTCTCTGCTAATGGGTGTGGTTGTATACCTGTGTTGCTAATTGTTTGGCATGGGGCGTCCAGCACTGTAGCTTGGTGGCTGTTGAGTGGAGCTGGGTCTTAGCATTTAGATGGACATCTCTGGAAGAGCTCTTGCCGGTTGATATTACATGGAGCTGGGAGGTATCTGGTGGTCCAATGTCCTGAACTCGGCTCTCCCACCTCAGAGACTCAGGCCTGACACTAGAGCAGAGCACCAAGACCCTGTCAGCCCCATGGCTCAGAAGAAAAGGGAGAAAAAAAAGAAAGAAAAATTAATTAAATAATTAAAAAATAAAATTATTAAAATTTTAAAAATTATTAAAAGAAAAAAATTTTTTTAAAGTTATAAAAAAAAAGAAGAGAGCAACCAAACCAATAAATAAATCCACCAGTGATATGAAGCACTAAAATCTATACTACGATAAATATAAAAATCAGAAAGAAGTCAGTCGCATACAGCAAACCCCAAGTCTACAGTTGCTCCCAACGTCCACTGCCTCAATTTTGGGATGATTCGCTGTCTATTCAGGTATTCGACAGATGTAGGGTACATCAGGTTGATTGCGGGGATTTAATCCAGTGCTCCTGAGACTGCATGGAGAAATTTCCCTTTCTCTTCTTTGTTCACACAGCTCTTGGGGTTCATCTTTGGTTTTGGCCCTGCCTCTGTGTGTAGGTCACCTGAGGGCATCTGTTCCCTTCCCAGAGAGGATGGGGTTAAAGTAGCAGCTGATTAGGGAGCTCTGGCTCACTCAGGCCACGGGGAGAGAGGGGTACGGAGTACGGGGTGAGCCTGCAGCGGCAGAGGCCGGTGTGATGTTGCAACAGCCTGAGGCGCGCCTTGTGTTCTCCCGGGAAAGTTGTCCCCGGATCACGAGACCCTGGCAGTGGCGGGCTGCACAGCCTCCTGGGAGGGGATGTGTGGATAGTGACCTGTGTTCGCACACAGGATTCTTGGTGGCTGCAGCAGCAGTCTTAGCGTCTCATGCCCATCTCTGATGTCTGCGCTTATAACGGCGGCTTGTGCCCCTCTCTGAAGCTTGTTTAGGCGGTGCTCTGAATCCCCTCTCCTCGTGCACCCCGAAACAATGGTCTCTTGCCTCCTAGGCAGTTCCAGAGCTTTTCCTGGACTCCCTCCTGGCTAGCTGTGGCACACTAGCCCCCTTCAGGCTATGTTCACGCAGCCAAGCCCAGTCCTCTCCCTGGGATCTGACCTCCAAAGCCTGAGCCTCAGCTCCCAGCCCCCAGCCACCCTGGTGGGTGAGCAGACAAGCCTCTCAGTCTGGTGAGTGCTGGTGAGCACCGATCCTCTCTGCGGGAATCTCTCCGCTTTGCCCTCTGCAGCCCTGTTGCTGCACTCTCCTCTGTGGCTCCGAAGCTACACCCTGTCCCACACCCCGTCTCCGCCCGTGAAGGGCCTTCCTAGTGTGTGGAAACTTTTCCTCCTTCACAGCTCCCTCCCAGAGGTGCAGGTCCTGTCCCTATTCTTTTGTCTCTAATTTTTCTTTTTTCCTTTGCCCTACCCAGGTACGTGGGGAGTTTCTTGCTTTTGGGCAAGTCAGAGGTCTTCTGCCAGTGTTCAGTAGGTGTTCTGTAGGAGTTGCTCCACATTTAGATGTATTTTTGTTGTATTTGTGGGGAGGAAGGTGATTTCCATGTCTTACTCCTCCACCATCTTGAAGGTACCCCCTTAGACAGTTTAATGGAATAAGATCAGAAGAAAGAGTAATTTGGGAGCAAATGATGAAAAGTCATATTTTGTAAGGGAGATGTGAGGTTCGAATTTCTGCTACTTTACTAGTCCAGGAACTGGCAAGCCAAGAAAATATCGTTAAATTGGACCTGGAAGGTGTCCTACCTGAAGAAAGTTGAGATATCTTCTGGAGAGAAACATGCTGAACCTAGGTTGTCTAGAATTCTCAGAAAGTCCCACCAAAGAAGAACTCAGTCCAAAATTGCAAAGTATATGAGAGAAAGGGTTGCTTTCAGTAAGAGTCAGCAGACCCCCAAATCAATAGGATTTTAACTTAGAGAACTTGAAATAGTAGACCAATTTAATAGAAACTACAAAATAATTGTTTACAGTGAATAAAGCTATAAAAGAAGGAATCAAAACCATAAGACAGTCATGAGAGGCAATATTCAAAGAAATTGTGGCTGAAATTTTTCCAGAATTGATGAAGGAGATGAGTATTAATGTATAGGAATCACAATGAGTCCTAACTAGAAAAAATGAAGAGTAAATCCATTTATAAACACATTTTAGTGAACCTGTACAACATTAAAGACAGAGAGAAGACTAAAAGTTATCAGAGGAAAGAACAAGTTTATCTGAAGAGCAGCAGCAAACTTTCAGAAACAATAGAGGCCAGAAGATCGCCTCTATCAAGAGACTGTATCAAGGGACTATTACCTTCAAAGAGCTGAGAGGAAATAATTATTAATTTAAGCACCTGTATCCAATCAAAAGTCTTTCAGTATTAATTCTGAAACAAACACATCTCAGACAAGACTGAGAGCAATTATATATCAGTCCCTGACTTACGTATTAAGGGTGGAATTTAGGAAGAAGGAAACTGAACCAGAAAGTAGAAATACAATGCAAAAAGCAATATTAAGCAAAGAATTTGATGAACATATGCATAATACTAAGCAAGTATTTGTTATGCTGTTCTATAAAAATAAAATAAAAATAATGGTAGTGATTTGGTGAAATAAAAACAAGGTAGACCTGAAATCCTGGGGAAATAGCATTTTAGATTGGAGGCGTATTACAAAGACCCAGTATGGTATTAGAGTAGGAAAAACATCTTTAATGAGACACAAAAATCATAATGTAATAGTAAAAGATTGCTATGTTTGACTACACTAAGATTAAAGCTTCTACCTGGCAAATATACCAAAACAAAATTTAAAAAACAAGCCAAACTAGAGAAGTTATTTGTGAACCATCTAACCACTGCTTCCCACTAGCTATCTATTTTGCCTTTGGTAGTGTATATATGTCAGTGCCCCTCTCTCACTTTGTCCCAGCTTACCTTTCCCCTTCCCTGTGTCCTCAGGTGTATTCTCTACGTCTGCATCTTTACTCCTGTCCTGCCTATAGGTTTGTCAAAACCATTTTTTTTTTGATTCTCCATATATACGTGTTAGCATAAGGTATTTGTTTTTCTGTTTCTGACTTCCTTCACTCTTATACACTGACTTTTAGTGTACTGGTAATTTCTGGGGAGGGAGGGTGAAGGAATCAAGGCTTTAGCTATACCTGGTGTTTCCCCATCGTCAAAGTCCAACACTGTCCTAGAGTTTAACCTGTAGTCAGCTGTGATAGAACCCTGCCATCACACTTGCTCCTGGACCTCAGAGTTTTTCTCTGGTAAATGTTGCTCAGGCCTGGGTGTCTGTTCTTTTCATCCTTGTTTTCTGAACTCAATGTATTATTTTCCTTACTTTTTGCAATGTTTGAAATGTTTCATAATTTATAATTGTTCTAGAATTTTTAAAGAGGCTCTTAATCAATAATGCCAGGTGGTGCCACAATTAAATTAGACAGATGCTGAGAAAAGTCTATTGGTCCTGTAGTCACAGAGCTGATTAATGGTTTAGCAGGGGAGACCCAGAGCTGGTTGGTGGCAGAGAAGGAACTAGCTTTGAGTCTTAGGAGTCTTGTTTTTTAAAATTTCTTCCATCTGATCACAGTGCTTTCCGTTTTGGTTAAAATTACTTCCAATGTCCCTAAATCTAGTTAGAAGGGAGCAGGGAAAGGCTGATAGTAAAAGGGGTGAGGTAGGAAAGGCCCAGGGCAGTTACCCCACCCCCGCCCGGCGCAGAGGCTGTCATGGCCAGCAGAGGAAGTGTAAGGGTGTGGGGGCTGCCAGTACAGCTAGCAAGGCGCCTTCCAGGCACAGTTTTGATACCTGCTGCGAGGTGCTGAGTCTGATTTACTGACTCTCGCTTCTTGGTGGGACTTTCCCTGGAGCCCAGGTGGGAGGATGTGCAAGAAAAGAGAAGAGAATTCTCCAGCTCGAGTTTCCCTCTGTTCAGGACTGTCTTGTTTCTTCAGAGGTTTGGTTAAAGGAACATTATTCTCTTCTAGAGTAAACAGTAATTAGTTATATAAAGTGACCGAAAAGATACAGATACAAATTAGTGAAGGAGGATGAAGGCACAGATGTATCATTATGCAGGAGGAGCAAGCATCCTACCTTTCAGAGTGCTGCTGGGAGGAAAAGCCTGAAAAAGGTGGGCTCAGCCCAGACAGAAACTTGATGATGTTCTGAACACCTGCCCCTCACCACCCAGCCTCCTCCCACCTCCAGGACCTCAAAGCATCCCTACCCTGTACCAGACCAGTTTGGTGTGATATAAGCAAGTTGAGTTCCATCCCAAATCTACCACTACCTTACTCTATGATTTAAACATGCCATCTGCCTTTCTAAGCTTCACTTTCCTCATTCTCAAATGAAAGAACTGGAATCAGACCACTTCTACAATTTTTCTACCTCTGATATCCTATACAGCTATAAATATCTTTAAAATATTGCTCTCCATGCCACAAAATTAGTCCTGGATCCTTTACTCATGGTCATGTTTTATCTAGTGCTAAGAGCTGGGGAAATTACATTTTAGCCCTGATACCAAGATGGTAAACTCAGATATCTTCCGGGACCAGGGAGGTAATATAAATTTCTGAAGCAGGCAGGTGTGACATAGTAGGGGGCTGTGTGGGTGTTGGGGAACTGGAGAGTGTCTGCTTACCCAAAGGCATTCACGTGCAAATGTTTCATAAACACCATGCTGAACAAACAAAAAATTTCTGGGGCTGGGTTTGGGCCAGGAGCCACTAGTGTACAGCTTCTGATAAAAGAAAAGTAAAATCTGTGATGGGATTTCAGACATTGATCACAGGAGGTTTAAGAGGATTGGGGCAGCAGGGAGTGAAGAAATGAGAGATGTAAGGGCATATTACAATCAATCATCATTTGCTATCTCATTCAGCATTTATCTAACATTTTAGACAGGTAGCCTGTGATAGATTTATCCCCAACCTCACCCCCTATTGCACCTTAGTTGAATTCAGTCAGTTGGATCTTTTTTTTTTTTTTTTTTTTTTTTTTGGTGGTATGCGGGCCTCCCTCTGTTGTGGCCTCTCCCATTGCGGAGCACAGGCTCCGGACGCGCAGGCCCAGCGGCCACGGCTCACGGGCCCAGCCGGTCCGCGGCATGTGGGATCCTCCCAGACCGGGGCGCGAACCCGGTTCCCCTGCATCGGCAGGCGGACGCGCAACCACTGCGCCACCAGGGAAGCCCCTAGTCAGTTGGATCTTGAGGCAGGTCCTGGGCTTCACTCTCCTCCTGTTTCACATGAAAGGGTTGGAGCAGCTTTGTTCCCAGATCTCTTCTGCATCTTATGTTCTACAAAGCTAAATATGAAATGGCTTCAGGATTCATTCATTCAACATAAATTGCCAAGCGTAGCTCACAGTTATTTACCAGATGAAGATTGCTTCAGGAACCTAGAATTCTAGAGCTGAAATTCAGTGTTCATTTGATAGATATTTATTGGATACCAATTTTGGTTTCAGGCATTGTTCTGGCATCTGGAATGCAGTCGTGAGCAAGGTAGACAAGATTTCTATTCTTATGCAGACCAGCAACAAGCATGTCGGAAAAAATTAGTAAGATAATTTCAGCTGGTTACATGAGCTAAAAAGAAAATGGTTGAGTAGGGATGATATCTTTCAGGGGGTGGTCCAAAAAAGTGGCATTCAAGTTGAGACCTAAATAATGAAAGAATGCCATCCAAGTAAAACGAAGGAGGAAGAGCAACCAGATGGAGGGGACAGAGAGTGTGAAAGTCCTAAAACAGGAACAAGTTGACAAGTTTGAAGAAATACAACCAAGACCACACTTAATGGTGCACAGAGAGAATGAGAGGTTAGCAGAAAATGAAGGGACCACAGGGATCAGATTTTGTTTCTCAGTCATGACGGTAGACAGCAAGGCATGCCTTGTGATAGTATACAAACATTTAAATTCAGGAGTATTCAGATATAGACAAAAAATAATGCAAGAGGCATCAGCAGGCTGGAGTTCTACTCTGACACCTGCCACTGGCTGCTGTGTGATCTAGGAAAGTCTGCAAGTCACTTCACCTCTCTGGGATGCACTTTCCTCATCTGTAAAATGAGTTGATCATAGCAAATACACTTTGAGGAAAGACCCCACTAGAATATAAGGACTATGAGAACAGTGGTCTTATTTCACTTATTTACTGGTGTATCTACAATGACTAGGACAGTGCTGCACATACATTTGGCACTCAGTAAATACATGTTGGATAAACCTTGAATGATCTTTCTAGCTTTAACATTCTAGGATTCTGAGGCAATCTTTGATGAATATTCATTAGTCTTGTTTTGGTAATTTGTGCCTTCCACAGCCAGTCTAGATATAAAGTTGTGAAGGTAATACATATTGTTTGCTGAGCAATTAGATTGACTCTGCATATATTCCCCTGGTTATACATTGGATAATAATAAAATAATTTGAGTAAGATTCCTGGATTTAACCAGGCTACCGCATACTGAGGGCTTGCAGTGTGCTGGGCACCATTATAAGCACTTTATATACATTATTTTATTTAATCTTAAAATAATCCTGTGAGTTGGGAAGTCTGACACTCAGAGAAGTTAGGTAACTTTCTCAATGTCAGGCAGCTATCCAGGACTCAAACCCAGGTCTGTTTTGGGCAGTGTCTTTATCCACTATAACAGATTGCTTTCTGAATTGTTGTTTCTCATCTTGAGTAAAAATACAAGTAGTTCAGGGCTGGTGAAGGAGGTCAGGGATATCAAGAATCCACGCTCCTTCTATCTTTCCATCTTATTGTCCCTTATGTAAGGCATCAAATTTAAGTTCAAAGGGAAGAAAGGGGAAGGGATGATGCTCAGGAGAGCAAAAGCTTTCCTTAACTCCCTAGCCAACTTCTGCTCATTGGCTAAAATTTTATCTTGTCACCCCTGGCAGCAGGGGAGATTGGAAAAGAGAGTAGCTTGATGGAGCTGCGCATAATGGTGCCCCCAAACAAAATTGAGGTTCTGTCACCCAGGAAGAAGGAGAGGATGGCTACTGGGAAGGTGGCTGTCAGTGTTTTCATTATGTGTGTAGAACAGCCTGGCCACTCAATCATCACAGAGAATCTCTGCTTGCTCACTAGTGCTTGTAAGCTCTAGTGAGCTATTTTCACTTTAAAATCATTTATGTGGGTTTTTATATGTAAACACACACAGAATGAAAGAAGCTAATTACTAAGCAGAGCCTTGTTGGGGGTGGGGAGGTATAAACCAGTTGCCTGGTGGAGTCATGTAATTGAAAAGGATACAGCCCTGGGCGAGTGAATTCCTGCTGCACATCTAGTCCTGGTTCTGCCTCTACCTCATGATTTTAAGAAAATCCTTTCTTCAGTTTTTCTATCAGTAAAATGAAGAGTTTGAACCAGATGAAATCTAAAGCATCTTTGAGTATCACCCTTTGCTGACCTTATTTATGTTGATTATGGATTGACATTTGAAGAGAATGAAGGGCATTAGTTTAATAGGAGCAAAATGTTTTATATGCTTTTATAAGATGTGAGCGAGCTTTTGAATACCACTTGTTTCCACTGAAAGTTGGGTAAGAGGGGGTGAAAAGCTTTAAAATAAATAACAGGTAAAATTAGGTAAAGGAAGTTGTATAACCAGGAAACAAAGATCAAATGTAAATGCCAAGAGGGCTGCATTTTGCGCTTGGCAATGCAAATTCCACCATCAAGTTGGTGTTAAGAGACTGGAAGCTTCTGGATTCTGGTGTGGTCGGTTCCAGGACTAGAGTTTCAACAATAGCTCTCTCTAGGATATTAAAGAAGCAGCCAAAAAAATGACCAAGCATCTTCCCAGGGAACAGCGGCTCCTTAGAAATGCGTTGCAGAGTGCTCGCCATCTCCACGGTCTTTTCCTGGCTTGTGTGAGAAGTGGGTGTGTGGAAGGTGCTACTGTAGGCTTTTGGGGTTCTCCTTTCTAATGTAAAAGTGATGATGATGGTGATGGTGGTGGTGGTAGTGGTGGCAGCTGATAGACATTTGTGAGTGTTCATAGTATGTGCCAGATCCTGTGATAACTGCTTTATAGATATTATCTCTAAGCCTCAATTTATTCATCTATAAAACGTGGGTGTATTAGTCCCTGCCTCATTCTTTTGTAGAATGAATAATTTTAGAGACCTAATCAGCAGCAGTCACCCAAGGAGCTTGTGTACTAGGCTCATTTCTGAAGGTCTGTTTGGAAGATGAAATAATGAAAACAGAGAGACGAATCCTGAGTATACTGAGTACCTGGAAGTGTTTATCTTTGTTTCTTTGTATCCAAATGACTTTTCCGGTGTAGTGAGCACCATTGTCCCCACTGTATGCCCAAAGCTTATGGGGCCAAAGTGGCTCACTGCCGAGTGTCAGAACTTGGAGATGCCCCCAGGATTTCCTGCTCCCTGGAGTACGTGTTCCTTCTCCTATGTACTTAATGGACTACTAATCTAGGTACTGCTGTGAAGGGATTTTGCAGATGAAATTAAGGCCCCAAGTCAGCTGACCTTTAAATAGGGAGATTATCCAGGTAGGCCTGAGCCAATCACATGAACCCTTTAAATCTAGGTCTAGAAGTAAAGTCAGGTAAGTCAGAGAGGGAGTTGATGTGAGGGAAAATCCTACTGGCTTTAAAGATGGAGGAAGCCCCATGGCATGGAATGTGGGCAATCCGTAGGAGCTAAGAGTGGCCCCAGCTGACAGCAGCAAGGAATGGGGGCCTCAGTCCTTCAACTGCAAGGATCTGAATTCTGCCAACAACCGTGTGCGCTCAAAAGAGGACCCTGAGCTCCACATGAGACCCTGATCTGCCTACGTCCTGATTTCAGCCTGTGAGATCCTGAGAAGAGAACTCAGTCATACTGTGCTCAGACTTTTGACCTATACAACTATGAGCTAAAGAATGGATGTTGTTTTAGGCAGTTATCTAGCTATAGAAAACTGATGTGCTTACCATGAGGCACGTGACTACCCCGTGACAGAGCTAGGATTTGAATTCAGGCCTGCCTAACTCTAAAGCTTTTGTTCTGACGCTCTCTTTTACACTGGGGAATGATGCAAATTCCAAATTTTATATTAGATATTTTATTAATTAATTTATTTTTTTTACACAGCAGGTTCTTATTAGTTATCTATTTGATACATATTAGTGTATATATGTCAATTCCAAACTCCCAATTCATCCCACCACCAGCATCCCCCTCTACATTCCCCCTTTGGTGTCCGTATGTTTGTCCTCTACATCTGTGTCTTGATTTCTGCCTTGCAGACTGGTTCATCTATACCATTTTTCTAGATTCCACATATAGGTGTTAACATACAATATTTGTTTTTCTCTTTCTGACTTACTTCACTCTGTATGACAGTCTCTAGGGCCATCCACGTCTCTACAAATGACCCAATCTCGTTCCTTTTTATGGCTGAGTAATATTCCATTGTATATGTGTACCACATCTGCTTTATCCATTCGTCTGTCGATGGGCATTTAGGATGCTTCCATGACCTGGTTATTGTACATAGTGCCACAATGAACATTGGGGTGCATGTATTTTTTTGAATTATGGTTTTCTCTGGTATATGCCCAGTAGTGGGATTGCTGGGTCATATGGTAGTTCTATTTTTAGTTTTTTAAGGAAGCTCCACACTGTTCTCCATAGTGGCTGTATCATTTTACATTCCCACCAACAGTGTAAGAGGATTCCTTTTTCTCCACACCCTCTGCAGCATTTGTTGTTTGTAGATTTTCTGATGATGCCGATTCTGACTGGTGTGAGGTAATACCTCACTGTAGTTTTGATTTGCATTTCTCTAATGATTAGTGATGTTACGAAGCTTTTCATTTGCCTCTTGGCCATCTGTATGTCTTTGGAGAAATGTGTATTTAGGTCTTCTGCCCATTTTTTGATAGGGTTGTTTGTGTTTTTAATATTGAGCTGCATGAGCTGTTTATATATTTTTGAGATTAAACATTTGTCCGTTGATTTGTTTGCAAATATTTTCTCCCATTCTGAGGGTTGTTTTTTCGTCTTGTTTATAGTTTCCTTTGCTGTGCAAAAGCTTTTAAGTTTCATTAGGTTCCATTTATTTATTTTTGTTTTTATTTCCACTACTCTAGGAGGTGGGTCAAAAAAGATCTTGCTATGATTTATGTAAAAGAGTGTTCTTCCTATGTTTTCCTCTAAGAGTTTATTAGTGTCTAGTCTTATATTTAGGTCTTTAATCCATTTGGAGTTTATTTTTGTGTATGGTGTTAGGAGTGTTCTAATTTCATTCTTTTACATGTAGCTGTCCAGTTTTCCCAGCACCACTTATTGAAGGGACTGTCTTTTCTCCATTGTATATACTTGCTTTCTTTGTCATAGATTAGTTGACCATAGGTGTGTGGGTTTACCTCTGGACTTTCTATCCTGTTCCATTGATCTATACTTCTGTTTTTGTGCTAGTACCATATTTTCTTGATTACTGTAGCTTTGTAGTATAGTCTGAAGTCAGGGAGTCTGATTCCTCCAGCTCCGTTTCTTTGATTTCTTTCATCAGTGTCTTATAGTTTTCTGCATACAGGTCTTTTGTCTCCTTAGGTAGGTTTATTCCTAGGTATTTTATTTTTTTTGTTGCAGTGGTGAATGGGATTGTTTCCTTAATTTCTCTTTCTGATCTCTTGTTGTTAGTGTATAAGAATGCAAGAGTTTTCTGTGCTTTAATTTTGTATCCTGCTACTTTACCAAATTCATTGATTAGCTCTAGTAGTTTTCTGGTGGCATCTTTAGGATTCTCTATGTATAGCATCATGTCATCTGCAAACAGTGACAGTTCTACTTCTTCTTTGCCAATTTGTATTCCTTTTATTTCTTTTTCTTTTCTGATTGCTGTGGCTAGGACTTCCAAAACTATGTTGAGTCAGAGTGGCAAGAGTGGACATCCTTCTCTTGTTCCTGATCTTAGAGGAAATGCTTTCAGTTTTTCACCATTGGGAATGATGTTTGCTGTGCATTTGCTGTGGGTTCCTCTTTGGTTTCTTCAGTGATCTCTTGGTTATTTAGTAACGTATTGTTTAGCCTCCATGTGTTTGTGTTTTTAACGTTTTTTTTTCCCTGTAATTGATTTCTAATCTCATAGCGTTGTGGTCAGATAAGTTGCTTGATATGATTTCAATTTTCTTAAATTTACCAAGGCCTGATTTGTGACCCACGGTGTGATCTATCCTGGAGAATGTTCCTTGTGCACTTGAGAAGAAAGTGTAATCTCCTGTTTTCAGTTGGAATGTCCTGTAAATATCAAATCTATCTGGTCTTTTGTGTCATTTAAAGCTGTGTTTCCTTATTTTCTGTCTGGATGATCTGTCCATTGGTGTCAGTGAGGTATTAAAGTCTCCCACTATTACTGTGCTACTGTCGATTTCTTCTTTTATAATTGTTAGCATTTGCCTTATGTATTGAGGTGCTCCTATGTTGGGTGCATATATATTTATAATTGTTATATCTTCTTCTTGGATTGATCCCTTGATCATTATATAGTGTCTTTCCTTGTCTCTTGTAACATTCTTTATTTTAGAGTCTATTTTATCTGATGAGTATTGCTACTCCAGCTTTCTTTTGAATTCCATTTGCATGGAATATCTTTTTCCATCCCCTCATTTTCACTCTGTACGTGTCCCTAGTTCTCAAGTGGGTCTCTTGTAGACAGCATATATATGGGTCTTGTTTTTGTATCCATTCAGCGAGCCTGTGTCTTTTGTTTGGAGCATTTAATCCATTCACGTTTAAGGTGATTATTGATACGTATGTTCCTATTACCATTTTCTTAATTGTTTGGGGTTTGCCTTTTAAGTCCTTTTCTTGTTTTTCCCACTTAGAGAAGTTCCTTTAGCATTTGTTGTAAAGCTGGTTTGTTGGTGCTGAATTCTCTTAGCTTTTGCTTATTTGTAAAGCTTTTGATTTCTCTGTCAAATCTGAATGAGATCCTTGCCAGGTAGAGTAATCTTGGTTGTAGGTTCTTCCTTTTCATGACTTTAAATATATCATGCCAGTCCCTTCTGCCTTGTAGAGTTCTTGCTGAGAAATCAACTGTTAACTTTATAGGAGTTCCCTTGTATGTTATTTGTCATTCTTCCCTTGCTTCTTTTAATAATTTTCCTTTGTCTTTAATTTTTGTCTATTTGATTACTGTGTGTCTTGGCGTGTTTCTCCTTGGGTTTATACTGCCTGGGACTCTTTGTGCTTCCTGGACTTGGGCGGCTCTTTCCTTTCCCATGTTAGGGAAGTTTTCAACTATAATCTCTTCAAGTATTTTCTCAGGTCCTTTCTCTCTTCTCCTTCTGGCACCCCTAGAATGCGAATGTTGGTGCATTTAATATTGTCCCAGAGGTCTCTTAGGCTGTCTTCATTTCTTTTCATTCTTTTTTCTTTATTCTGTTCTGTGGCAGTGAATTCCAGCACTCTGTCTTCCAGGTCACTTATCCGTTCTTCGGCCTCAGTCATTCTGCTGTTGATTCCTTCTAGGGTAATTCATTTCAGTTATTGTTTTGCTCATCACTGTTTGTTTGTTCTTTAATTCTTCTAGGTGTTTGTTCTTTAATTCTTCTAGGTCTTTGTTACACATTTCTTGCATCTTCTCAACCTTTGCCTCCATTATTTTTCTGAGGTCCTGGATCATCTTCACTATCATTATTATGAATTCTTTTTCTGGAAGGTTGCCTATCTCCACTTCATTTAGTTGTTTTTCTGGGTTGTATCTTGTTCCGTCTTCTGGTACATAGCCCTCTGCCTTTTCATTTTGTCTATCTTTCTGTGAATGTGTTTTCATTCCACAGGCTGCAGAATTGTAGTTATTCTTGCTTCTGCTGTCTGTCCTCTGGTAGATGAGGCTATCTAAGAGGCTTGTATATATTAGATATTTTAAATTGCTAAGTGTAAGTTTAAAATGCAAGTAAATGATGTGGTTGATTTGGAGCAAATACTGAGAACTATGAGGAAAATAAATTACCTGGAAGTTATACATTCTATGCATAACACAGCCTAAAATATTATTAAAATGAATGTGAATAAGGATGGTTGGACATGCCACCAGGCCTAGTTTAAAGAAAGAATGGTGACTTATAAATACTTAAGTGTAGTTATCTAGTTGCCAAATTAGCCTGACAGGATCTGACAGCTATGAGTGAGCTGAAGAAATTCTCCTGTAAGAAAAGAATGCCTGGAATTTGGACAAATAGAACTTGGTGTGCAGGAACCCAAAGACTGGACACTGCCACGGGTTCCACAGTGTTTTGAAGTGCAACTGATTTCCAAAGGCTCACACAAGTAGCAGAGGTGGGCAAAGGAACATCATAATTCTCCTGTGGAGTGACCATGAATTGGGCTTGGGGTAAGGATGCCATCATAAGAACCCTTCCCCATAAGGCATAGACAGTAGCTATAAATAATAATAATAATAATAATAATAATAGTATTTGTCAAGGACTCCCTGTGTGCCAGACATTTCTCTAAATGCTTTACATAATTTCCTCATCTAATCCTTAAGCAGTCCTGTGTGGTTGGTATTTGTGATTATCTCTGTTTTAAAGATGAGAAACCTAAAATACAGAAAACCTGAATAACTTGCCCTAAGTGAATATTAAGCATTAAGCGGAACTCAGGCATATCTCCAAAGGCTATTTTCTTAGTTGCTGTACCCATCTCCCTGGGAAAAAAAGCTAAAGTTCTAGGAAAACGTATTTTTGTTAGTGAGGAAAGTGTATTTATATGATCAAGAGATAATGTTAAATGACAGTATACATGTTACATTATCACTTACATAAAAAGGAAAGACACACATGTTCAAACAATGCTATATATATTGAGTAGAAAAGAACTAATATATAAAGCAGAAACTAACACACCATTGTAAAGCAATTATACTCCAATAAAGATGTTTAAAAAAAAGAAAAAAAAGAAGCTGCTCAAACCAGTATAAACTGAATCATAAAAAAGAAAAAAGAAAAAGAAAGAAAAGAACTAATAATTAATAACAGTAGATATCCCTGGAGTGTGCCTAGAGTGAGGCTTTGGGTACTAGTCAAAGTGAGGTTTAAGGTTATTTGAAATATTTGAACTTTTTCTCTAGAGTATTTACAATTTATTATGATGTAGGTCAAACTAACAAAGTGGCACATAGTATAATGGAAAAAATTCCCACATACCGTCATCCAGGTTAGGAAATAAGGCATGACAAATACAGTTGAGTCTCTCATGTTTGCATCTCCTTGCTTCCCTCAACAGAGGCAATTGCCCCCGGGAATTTAGAGTCTATTGTTCTGTTGCATTTCTTTATACTTTTTAGTATGTAAGCATGTATTCCAAAAAATATATTAATAGGTTAATAAAATATTCATGTTTCATGTTTTTAACTTTACATAAATAATATACTGTAAGTATTATTCTACAACTTACTTTTTTAAACTCAGCATCGTATGTGCAAAGTGTATTGATATTGATGTTTATCTAGTTTATTTTAATTTTTTTCACTCCTGGGTAGTAGGCCATAATTTATTTTTTGGTTCTCCTGTTGATGAGCATTTAGATAATTCCCAGTGTTTTGCAGTTACAGAAAATTATTTCATAAATTATCATGTCACTTTGGGTATATGTGTGCATTTCTGTAGGTTCTATGCCTAAGAGTGGTTTGTAGGGTATATACATCTCAACATTACTAGGCAGTGCCACAATCCTCTCCAGTGTGGTTGTACTCCTACCAGCAGTTCATAAGAAGCTCCATTGTTCCAGATCTCTGTCAACACATGGCCATGTCAGATATTAATTATTACTAATCCAATTTTGTTAACTGAAGAATGTGTTCATGTTTTACCCATGTAATTACAAAGAAAAGGAAGGGGGAGGAGAGAGAGAGGCAGAGAGATAGAAAAAAAGAGAGAAAGGGAAAGAGAGAAAGAAGGAGGAAATCAGGCATAAGGCATAGGAAAGAAAGGAATCCTGTTTCTAAACTAGAGTGTGGCTTTGGTGTTTGGTTAGGGCCAAACTGGAGCCCCAGGCCGGCTGAGTTGAGGTGTAGACCTCTAGGTAATTGACCAGGGCTGCTTACCTCTCCTTTTATTAAAGGCTATACTAGCCCCAGAACTGCAGGTTGAGAGGAGCCTGTAGTGACCCCAAGTTGGTGAGAAGAGACAGGTAGAAATAGGTAGACAGAGAGGAGATGCACTCAGAAGCTCTTCTCTTGACTGGACCATCAGCCAGTCAGCCCTTTTATCTACAGATGTTTTGGCTCATTTTCAGGGTGCTTGCTGGTTAACTCTCATGTGGACATAGTCATTAGTTATCCTGTAATGCTGTCTTCCTCTTGGGATATAGTAATCAGCTCCACTACGAGGACATTTTAACAGCATAAACCAGAGAAAATTATTTTATGTCACTTGGCGATTTATGAAAAGTAAAATGGATTCCATGGTGGGTAGAAATTTGACTTAATGCAGAATATCAAAGATAAATAATTTACCTGAGAATGTAAGAATTGCCCTATGTTATAGGACTCGTGGTCCCTCAAGCCCAGACTTCCATCACTGACTCTGGCAATGGGGAGGCGTTGGCAGGGTGATGAGGTGGCCCTTTCTTTGCTATGTCAGCTTTGACAGGTTAGGAAGTCCGTTTTTGGCACACACCCGTTCAGGGGCTTTCCTGCACACCACATATATAGACTTAACAGTATTTAGATAAGAGTGAGTGAATGAAATTAATCTTTTTGAACCCGAGTCTCCTTGTCCAAAAGTATCAATTATAATAACAATCCTAACTGCTCTGAAAAATGTACATAAAATAAGAATAACAAGGAAAGCTTTTGCTAACTGAAGGCTGAATTCAGATGTTAATTTTAAAAATCCGTTGTGTGTGTGTGAGTGAGACAGGCTTTAACTCAATTTCTCACATGTTTTATCCATCGTTGCTTAGTCTGACTGGCTGCTAATGGGCTTGGGTGAACAACAGATCATTTCCTCACCTAACCATTTGCTGTCCTATCTGTTGCTGAATAGAGAGACTGCTAGTCAGGTTCTGGTTTTTATAAAGAATCCTGATAGCACTAAAAAGCTTGCTATAGGGGTTTCTCCCAGTGGAAATCTTTTGCCTTGCTTTCTGTTTGATTTTTCTGATCATTATCTCTCCTTGGGGAGAGAGGTAATGTGATTGACTCTTGTGGAGAAGAGAAGCAACGATGCAATGATGATGGTCAGCCCATGTTTTGGTCTGTTTTTGTTGAGTAAGATTCACTCCAGTGCTTGGCCATTTAGTTGGTTTGAGATCTAGTTATTTCTCTCTAAATATCTGGCTGCATTTAGTACAAGGTTCTACAATGCCTAATTCTTTTTATATCATTGTGATAAAGAACTCATGTAGAAACTTAGAACTATGGGCTTCCTTATTGTTCCACTAGTCTGTTAGATAGAGGATAGACATCATGGTGTTATTTGACTTACCGTCCTCTAACCTTTTCTCATACCCTTCTGGTGTTGGGGAGCTCACTGCATTGGGAAGCTTTGTAGGGCAGCTCTGGTGATTAGGGTAGGAATGAAAAGTACCAGACTGAAATTCCAGAATGTCTTATCTGGACCCGTGAGGTACACCACTGCTCACTGTGCTGCTTGTGGTACTCATTATGCTACTCACTGTTCTCTCCTTCTGGGCACATGGTAGGTTTGAATATCCTACCTTCCTTACGGCTGTGTGGGGCCATGTGTCTAGTTCTGTCCAGTTGTTGAGTGGAAATGACACGAACCACTTTCAGGCAGGAGCATTTCATTACCAGTTTGTGATACACACACGCACCCACCCACTGCCTGAGTTCTCTTTCCCTCTAGAATGGCAACTGGCAGCATTTAAGATGGTGGCTACTCCGGGTCCCTGAGTGAACGTGATGAGCAGAGGCTCCTTGACCACCCACCATGGATACATACGTTGAGTGAAAAATAAACCTTTGTTCTTTGAAACTACTGAAGATTGAGGGTTGCTTGTAACCAGAGAAAAATCTAGCCCATTCAGACTGACACAGTGATGATTGAAGGCCCGTTCTCAGTAACCTTCTCAATATAACATTTCAGCTATATAAGTGGATTAAACTTGTAATATGAGGGAAAAAAGTATTTGTCATTTTGTCTTTGGATGAGTTGAATTCTACCGTCCAGTGTTTTCCCTCACTGGTCCCAGTCACACTTTTTAGAGCTACTTGACAGTGTTTCAGAGACTAGAGTTAGCTACCCCAGCATCTCTGAGTCTTTTGGTCCTTAGGCTGAAATCCCCATTTCTTCAGCTGCTCTGCTTGTAATTCTGGGAATAATTCGAAGGGCTTTTAAAAATCCTGGTAAACTTTGTCTAGATATTTTTGTATCTCTGAATAATTATTAGCCAGGACAGTTCTCAGGATAGCCTTAGACTTCTAGCAACTTTAGCATGCATATCTTTAAGATCCCATAACCTGCCTGGGGTGTGTCATGTTCTAAGGTAAGAAGGGTGAGGGCTAGTGAAAAAGTGTTAGGATCAGTGGATTGACTATCCTGAGAGACTGAAAGAATTGCTGGAGTCAGACTGCTGAAGGAATGAGTTCTAAAGATAGGAAATGATGGTTGGAGAGTGAGATATTTGAAATTGAGAGTGTTGGGAGTTACAGCTATTGGTAATGACAAGTTCAAGGTTTGAACATTGGAGTGAGTAACTGAGGAAGTATGGAACACAGCTTATTGAAGGAGAACAGGTTCAGAAACTTGTAGTTCTCAAAGGAGTTTTCAAAACATTACTTAAGAGGTAGCATTTATATTCATCTGTATTCCAGATTATGTATTTTAACTTTTAGATTATCTTCATAAATTATGCCACTGATTATGAAATTTTCTCTAACATGTTGGAACATTTATCCTAGTACATCATAGGTTCTGGAGTCAGGAAGATCTAGATTCAAATCTTGAATTTACTGTTACTGGTTGTATGACTTTGGGCACATCAATTCAAATCTTTGAGCTTCAGCTTCTTCATCTGAAAATTGGATAGAGTAGTAATACCCATCTCTGTAGACTTGTTGTGACAATAGAATGAGTTAATGCATCAAAAACAGCATTCTTGCTGGCAAGTGGTGGCACTCAGGTAATGATAATAACTATTCTTTACCCAATTATTATTAAAGCAGAGAGGGCAAAGAGGCCTGAAGGATTGGAAAGCTGCCACAGTCAACCATAAGGGAATATCCTAATTATATTACATTACATTATGTTACATTACATATTACAGCCTAGCATTTATTTTCAAGCTAACCAAAAAATTAATTTTTCTATCTCAGCAGTTTCTAGCATGGAAGCATTTCTACCCCATAAATTATTGAGAATGAATAAGCATTTATTTTCAAGCTAACCAAAAAATTAATTTTTCTATCTCAGCAGTTTCTAGCATGGAAGCATTTCTACCCCATAAATTATTGAGAATGAATAACACACACACACACACACACACACACACACACACACAACAGAATTCCACAAACTTGATTTGCAAATATTGTTAAATTAGATATTTATAAGATAATGAAATACAGCTTTTTATAGAAGATGTGTATTACAGCTGTTAAAAATCCTTCAGGACTATGAATGAGAAAAGCTTGAAGCTAGATCTTTCTAATTTTCTTGATAGACAAGTAGTATGCTGCCTCTGCCCCTGCTCTTTTATTTCCAACCTTTGACATTCACTGATCTTCTTTAACTGCATATTTCCAGGATTGATAAATCAGGAATACTTCAGTGCTTTCATTTTAGACAAGACACATGAAGTTCAAGAGAACAAAACAGCCAAGCTCTTGAAAGTCATTACACTTTGCTAGACCAGTGATTCTTGACCATATCAGGTCAGGCAGTACTCTGACCTTTTTTAAACAAATATTTTGTAATACCCCTTGACTATACTGAAATGAGATCCATGAGTAATATAACTTGTCTATTCACAATTAAATTATGCACATACTTCCTTAACTGCAATACAAAATAGCAATAAAGCAAAAGTTATTTATAATATAATATTTGTTTCGTTATAAATGCTCAGACTTGTCTACAGTAGAAAACATAGTAAAGTAGTCAGATATGTGTGGCTTGTACGTTAAATCACTGTGAATGCAACAACTACTAATGAAGTCCAGCACAGGTGTGTTGGGTTGTCAACTCTAATACCACAAGGGGCATCACTGTTGGTGACATTTAGAGAATCCCTGTTCTGAACAAAATGAAAACGTAATTCCGCTTCATTTAGTGTATATAAATTACCATGCAAAAAATTATTTGTGTTTATATGTAAAAGGGATTAAGTGCTAAATTGGGTAACTAACTATAAACAAATTTTTCACTTATACAGATGGATGATAGGACCTTCTAAAATCATGGAGAATGTGGGATGTGATTTTTTAAATGAGAGATTGTCCTTCATATTGTAATTGTCACCTGTCCTCTCACTAAATGCCTATAGTGTTCCCCAATCATAATAACCACAATCCACGGCCCCACAAGTATCTCAAAGAACCTCTGGGGGTGTTACCACTTCTACTGAGAACCATGTTCTAGATATGTTGACTGGAGTACATATAATTAAAAGGTTTTAAAATTACTAAGGCCAAAGTCCATCCAAATAAAACTCACAGTTGTCCCTCTACACTCTAGACATGTCAAAATGTAAATCTGATCATGTCATCCTTAATGCCAACCTTCTTTAAACAATTTGTGACTCCCCACTGAACTCATATTGAAGACCTAAATACTTAGCGCAGCCTGTGGTCCCCTCCTGATCTGACCCTTGTTGGCCCCAAGTGCTGGTGGCTCTCCTGGCTCCAAGCACTACAGTTATGTTGGTCTTCTTTCAGCTGCTGGAATAAATCACATCATTTTCACTGCTGCACTTTCAGCCCTGGCCCCTGACCTTTCGTACCTTTTTTTCAGTCAACTCCTGTTCTTCCTTGAAATTGCAGCTCGATGATCACACCCTCAGAAGAGTGTTTGCTGATCTTGAAACAGGGTTAGCACCACCACGTATACCTCTTCTCATAGCCTCCACAGAAGGGGTAATTTTACGTATATGTATAGTTGGATTCGTGTCTGTCTGCTCTGGTAGCCTTTGAGCTTACTGAGGGAAGGAACCATGCCTGTTGTCTCTTCTCAGTGACTGAAATAGCTTAGCCCCTCACATATTCCATTGAGTGCATACACAGATGACTGAGTAGACAAAGGGATGGTTGAATGAAAAAATGAGCAAACATATGCCTATAGCTAAGCTGACATTCCTGGGCCAAGCCTAGTTGAGTCAGTGAGTTTGTTTTCTAATCACAGCAGAGCTCACACCCAACTGCTTAGAGAAATTAATGCTCTCAAGTATGACTTATTTGGCAAGAACAATATGTTAACCTTCTAGTGTGAAGTGAGAAGGGGTGTGGTTGAGAAGTGCAAGAGAAGATGAGATTCACAGCAGAGGGAGTAGTACTTCCTTATTCTTCAGTTGAACAAGTAATAAATAAATCTATTCTTGTCATTTCAAATTCCGATAATACCCTGAATGAAAAAGTTTCCCATTACCTTCTAGTCGTCTACCCAAAACATTTATGATTAACAATTGGTTGTACATTCTAATGGCCATAACCTCTGAATTTAATTATATATATATATATGCATGGATGCATACATAGCTCTCCTTCTCTCCCTGTTTTATTTTTCCTTCAAATATAATTTTATTTGGATATAAAATATCTAAAGTCTTGTGGAAAAGATAGCATGTTCGATTTGTAAGTAGATGACTAAAATACCAGAAAGCAGTACTTTGGTCAAAATAAATAACGACATGTTATTTGTTATAGATTGAATTGTGTCTCCTCCCACTCATATGTTGAAGCCCTAACCCCCAGTGTAGTGGCATTTGGAGATGAGACCTTTGGGAAGTAATGATAATTGGATTTAGAAGAGGCCCTCATGGTGGGATTAGTGGCCTTATAAGAAGAGATACTAGAGAGCTTGCTCTCCCTCCACTGTGTAAAGACACAGAGAGAAGGCGGCCTTTTGCAAGTGAGTAAGAGAGCTTTCACCAGGAACTGATCTGCCAGCATCTGGATCTTGCACTTTCCAGCCTCCAGAACTATGAGAGAATAAATTTTTGTTGTTTAAGTCCCCCAGCCTATGGTATTTTGTTATGGCAGCCTGAGTGGACTAAGGCATTATTGTAGCAGGTGATATAACCATAATTTCCAGGATAATCTAATGGCATCATTTATTCCTTAATTTAAACAAATATTTGTTGAGTACCTCCTATGTGCCAAGAAAACAAAGGCTCTGCTTTCATGATGCTAACAATCTATTGGAGGGTGGGGGTGGAGGGTTGGGAGATGCATTCAGTAGACACTAAAAAGCAAAGAAACATATGTTAGATAAATGCCATGAAGAAAAATAAAGCACTGGAAGGAATTTTACAAAATTCAGGTGTAAGAAATGCCAGATTTCTCTTAATCTCTAAATTAGTAAACTTTTTAGTGAACCTTTCAAATGGGTTTCAAGGGGAAATTTAACCTCAGACATTTTGTGGACTTCTTCCACTTTCCGGGACAAGCTGGACCTTTTGCTTTTTAGTACACTCTGATTACCACACCAGGCTAGTTGTCCACTTTTACCTGGTCCCAGGAAGAAAGGAGGTTTTGCTGCTTCCATATCAAGCTTGACACTGGGGCCTTTGATCATAGTGGTTGG
The DNA here is from genome assembly GCF_002837175.3 of Physeter macrocephalus. Taxonomy (NCBI): domain Eukaryota; kingdom Metazoa; phylum Chordata; class Mammalia; order Artiodactyla; family Physeteridae; genus Physeter; species Physeter macrocephalus. The sequence continues at coordinate 143,897,065 of NC_041221.1, read as the reverse complement.
TCTCTATGGGTGCCGAGAGGGAGTGTGGTGTTCCTTTTTGCTGTTCTTGGAATCTGCAAACCCCTGCTTTCTCCTTGTTATAGCTCTACAAACCTCCCTCCCTCCTTAGTTAGCTACTTCTGCCTTTAGGTCAGGTGACTATGCTCTGGTGCCAGAAACCGCTGCCTTCAGCTCTGCAACTTGAAAAACCCATAACCAATGTTGCTGATAACTCAAAACATAAATTTTAGTTATCTTCTTGCAATAGAGAAGAAAGATAACCACTCATTCCTTCTAGTCTTTTTTTTTGTGGTTTTAATAAAACGGTCACAAGGTAATCTCTCAACAGTTATTTTCCTGGACCTTTATGTAAATACACATTTTTATAAAAAATTGAACTTGTGATTTACTGTTTCATACCTGCTTTTAGCACTGAGCAATACTTATGAGAAGTTTCCCCTGTTGTTAAATATTCTTTTCAAACCTGGATTTCAGTGGCTGTGTAAATATTAAATAAATATGAAATTGTTGATGTAACGGATACCCAAATTTAAACATTTAGGTTATCTCCAGTTTTCCTAATTAGAAGCAATATGGTTGTGAGTCATTTTATATATATATATATATATATATATATATATATTTAAATCTTTAAGAGCAGCTCTAATAATTTATTTCTTTAGGATAAATTCTTAGAAGTGGAATTATTGGGGCATGAATGTTTTAAAGATTCTTTTTACATTTGTCATAAGCATAGTCTGGACATGCATTTATGAATTGTAATACAATACAGTTCTTAGATTTGCCAGATGGGAATGCTCCAGCAGTCATTTTTTTTTTGTTTGATTTTTTTGTTTTGTTTTTGTTTTTTTTAACATCTTTATTGGAGTATAATTGCTTT
>NC_041221.1:143889934-143896115 GCF_002837175.3 Physeter macrocephalus | reverse complement strand
ACACTGTTGTGTTAGTTGCTGCTGTATAACAAAGTGAATCAGCTATACATATACATATATCCCCATATCCCCTCCCTCTTGCATCTCCCTGCCACCCTCCCTACCCCACCCCTCTAGGTGTTCACAAAGCACCAAGCTGATCTCCCTGTGCGATGCAGCTGCTTCTCACTAGCTATCTGTTCTACAATTGGTAGTGTATATATGTCAGTGCTACTCTCTCACTTCATCCCAGCTTACCCTTCCCCTTCCCCGTGTCCTCAAGTCCATTCTCTACGTCTGAGTCTTTATTCCTTTCCTGCCCCTAGGTTCTTCAGAACCGTTTTTTTTTTAAGATTCCATATATATGTGTTAGCATACAGTATTTGTTTTTCTGTTTCTGACTGACTTCACTCTGTATGACAAACTCTAGGTCCTCCACCTCACTATAAATAACTCAGTTTCCTATCTTTCTATGGCTGAGTAATATTCCATTGTATATATGTGCCACATCTTCTTTATCCATCTGTCTATGGACACTTAAGTTGCTTCCATGTCCTGGCTGTTGTAAATAGTGCCCAGCAGTCATTTTAAAATGATCTTACTTTATAGGCTCTAGGAATGTCTAGTAGCATCCAGGTGGAGAATCTAAACTTTGATCTGTCTATCCTTGGTTAACACCACAGTTATTCTCCACCTATCTTCCTCCATCCCCATCACTTTCCAGCCTGCTGTTATGGATTTTGTGCATGGAGATGTGAATGAATGTGCTCCTGTTGATGGTGAACTTGAATCCAAAGCCTTTCTCTTCAAATTGCTCATGCCATATCAAGATGTTAGATATTCCCCACTTCTCTTATGCTTGTAGCAGCTCAATATGCTCCCAGATTCTTACTCCTTACATTTGTATACCACATTCCAAACTCCATCTCTACTCCTATGAACTTTCAGCACATTTTTTTCCTTCTCTGCTCTATCACATTTGCTTTTCTACCAGTTGTGTCTGAAAGAACTCCATTGTATTCTTACTCACCATCTCTCATCTCTGGACTCCATTTTTACTTGGTATTTCAACAGCCCCCAGCCAAATTACAGCATGCTGTCATAGTGATCAGTCATCCATCAGACTTTCTTGCTGTACTATGAACTGGAGGACCAGGACAAATGTGGATACCATTTGTGCATTTTTGAAATGAACAGAAAAGAGGAATACTAATAGCTAGCATTTATTGAGCATGTAATGTATGCCAGGAAGTATCTCAAGTGTTTTACATGTATTTTCTTAATTAATGCTTCCAACAACTTCAGTGCCCAAGACATGGCTAGAAGATAGATTTAGAAGTATTGTTCTAGAAAATAGGTTTAGAAGTATTGTTAACCCTCAGAGTAAAACTTGGGAAAGGCTTCTAATATTCTCTGGAGAAACTAGCTAACTATTTGGTAATCTGCATATGATGTTAGCAATTATAAGTTATAATTCAAAGAGATGATTGGTGGCCCTAATACTCCTGAGTCAGGGAGTGGTTTAGATGTAGGATTAAATAGAACTATTAAGTTGAAGAAAGGAAAAAAAAAAACACTTTTATGCTGATTGCTAGAGTTTAAGTTTCTTTCAAATAAGGGCTAACATATATCTTTTTATTTGTTTGGTAAATATTTGTTGTGCTAGGCACTATGGATACCAAAATGAATAAGATAGTATGGTTGGGGTGACATATATTTAAATAAATAATTAAAATATAGTGTGATAAAAGCCGTGACGTAATTATAGAGTGCTATAAAGCATGTAGAAAGTAGTTCTTGGAGTTAGGGATGGGATGACTTCCCAGAGAATAAGAAGTTTAATTGAGCACCAAAGGACATACAAGAGCCTGCCAGGTAAAGTAGAGGAAGGAGAGGTGGGGCTTAACAAGTGTGTACCAGCTCCCTGAGTGGGCATTTGGGTACTTTTCTCTGGAAGAGTTGATTATGGAGCAGTGTCAGAAGTAGAGCTGGAGAACTAAGTAGGGATTGGGTTAAACCAGGTCAAATTTGGTATTTCACCAAAATTACAGTGGGACCACATTAAGGATTTTGGACAGGCCTGGGGAGATGAGTTAATTCCTTCCTGAAAACAAACCAGAACAAAACATTTTGACTTCAGTGCTGACAGTGGTTGGGAAGAGGAAGAGTCAAGGCAGATGACGAATGAAAGGTGACTCCATTCATTTGTTCATTCATTCCACAAATACTTTTCGAGTACTTGTATGTGTCAGGCACTGTTTTAGGTGCTAGAAATCCATCTGTAGACATAACAGACCAAGTTCCTGCTTTCAAAGAGATTTCAGTCAAGCCATTCTAGTGTGTGGGAGGGCATACTAGGTAACAGCTGTGAAAATCAAAACTACAAGACACAGGAATAGAGAGTGAGAGGAGGGGTCCTATTTTAAATATGGGGGTCAGGAAAGCCCTCTCTTCAGAGGTGAATTTGAGGATAGACCTGAATGAAGTGAGGGAGTGAGCAGTTCCGATCCCTTGGGATAAAGAGATCCAGATGGAGGCAGCATCACATGAGAGACTGTAATGTGGGAGCCTGGTTGGCTCCTTTGGGGAATGATGAGGAAGCCTTCATGGTAGGAGCAGCATGGGAAAAGGAGAAAGTGGTAAGAGCTGAGATCATAGAAGCAGCCAAGAGCCAGCCTTATAGAGCCATTTAGGCCATGGTAAGGGTTCTGGGTATTACTCTGAGTGTGATGACAAGCCATCTCAAGAGTGGTGAGTAGGGTACCCTAACACCATACACAAAAATAAACTCAAAATGAATTAGATGCCTAAATGTAAGACCAGACACTATTAAACTTTTAGAGGAAAACATAGGAAGAACACTCTTTGACATAAATCAGAGCAAGATCTTTTTTCATCCACCTCCTAGAGTAATGGAAATAAACATAAAAATAAACAAATGGGACCTAATGAAACTTAAAAGCTTTTGCACTGCAAAGGAAACCATAAACAAGACGAAAAGACAGCCCTCAGAATGGGAGAAAATATTTGCAAATGAATCAATGGAAAAAGGATTAATCTCCAAAATATATAAACAGTTCATGCAGCTCAATATTGAAAAAACAAACAACCCAATCCAAAAATGGGCAGAAGACCTAAATAGACATTTCTCCAAAGAAGACATACAGATGGCCAAGAAGCACATGAAAAGCTGCTCGACATCACTAATTATTAGAGAAATGAAAATCAAAACTACAATGAGGTATCACCACACACCAGGTAGAATGGGCATCATCAGAAAATCTACAAACAACAAATGCTAGAGAGGGTGTGGAGAAAAGGGAACCCTCTTGCACTGTTGGTGGGAATGTAAATTGATACAGCCACTATGGAGAACACTATGGAGGTTCCTTAAAAAACTAAAACTAGAATTACCATATGACCCAGCAATCCCCCTACTGGGCATATACCCAGAAAACGGTCATTTGTAGAGACGTGGATGGATCTAGAGACTGTCATACAGAGTGAAGTAAGTCAGAAAGAGAAAAACAAATATCGTATATTAACGCATATATGTGGAACCTAGAAAAATGGTACAAGTGAACCGGTTTACAGGGCAGAAAGTGAGACACAGATGTAGAGAACAAATGTATGGACACCAAGGGGGGAAAGTGGTGGGGTGGGGGGATGAATTGGGCGATTGGGATTGACATGTATACACTGGTGTATATAAAACTGATGACTAATACGAACCTGCTGTATAAAAAAGTAAATAAAATTTAAAAATTTTTTTAAAAAAGTGGTGAGTAGAGTAGTCACATATTCCACTCTAAACATATTACGAAGCTCAATCTGTCTACTGGGTGAAGAGTGGATTGTATATAGAAAACAGTGGAAGCAGGAACACCAGATGGGAGGCCTTTGCCATCACCCAGATGAGGCATGATGTAGTTTAAACTAGGGTGGCGGTGGTGGAAGAACTGCGAAAGGGCTAGAATCAGAAAACATTTCTAAGGTAGAGCTAGCAGGATTTGTTGACATATGTGAGGTATGAGAGAAAGAGACTTGTTAAGAATTATTCCATGGTTTTTGGCCTGAGCAACAATATATTTGCTGCTTATTGAGATGGGAAGCAGGTTTGGGGTGAGGGAAATTGAGTTCAATTTTGGATATGTCTCATAGACTGATAGCTGAGGACAGAGTAGGCAGTAGTGGTTATAGTAGTCTAGGCAAAGATAACAGAAAGCCTCCCATTCAGAGTATTGACAGTGGACTGGAGAGAAGTGAAGAGATTTAAGAGATACTCAAGGGGACTTCCCTGATAGTCCAGTGGTTAAGACTCCACGCCCCCACTGCAGGGGGAGCAGGTTCGATCCCTGTTCAGAGAACTAAGATCCCATATGCTGTGTGGTGCAAAAAAAAAAAAAAAAAAAAAAAAAAAAAGAAGAAGAAGAGATACTCAAAGTAGATAATGAATAATGACTTAGGTAAAGGAGAAGAAGATATGGAGAAAGATGCCTGGCTGGCTTGGTCAACTGGAATGATTCTGTGTTCCACTTAGTGAGAAAATCCAGAGGAATGAATTACTCCCAGTTAAATAGCAAGTCTTAGTGTCTCTATGCCATATTCTTCTTTAGACCTAACATATCTCTGGTTCCAAAAGAGCAAGGGTCATCAAACTTGTTTCATAAAGGGTTAAAGAGTAAATAGTTTCAGCTTTTCTAGGCCATACAGTTGCTGCTGTAATTACTCAACCCTGCCTTTGTAGTGGAAAGCAGCCATAGAAAATACATAAGCAGTTGAGTGCAACTGTGTTCCAATGAACTTTTATTTACAAAAACTGACAGTGGGCTGAATTTGGCCCATTGGCCATTGTTTGGCTACCTCTGCAGTAGAGTAACACTAAGCAATTTCTTCTTTCTGCTGAGCATAAGATTTTTATATTGTCAGAAGTAAAGGTGAGACAGGAAATCATAGTACTTAGCATACAGAAAGCCAGAACCATGGCAAAATATGCAGGGCTGGATCCACTAACGGCCCAACAAACAAAAGCCCAGGACCAGATGGCTTCACAGGCGAATTCTATCAAACATTTAGAGAAGAGCTAACACCTATCCTTCTCAAACTCTTCCAAAATATAGCAGAGGGAGGAACACTCCCAAACTCATTCTACAAGGCCACCATCACCCTGATACCAAAACCAGACAAAGACGTCACAAAGAAAGAAAACTACAGGCCAATATCACTGATGAACATAGATGCAAAAATCCTCAACAAAATACTAGCAAACAGAATCCAACAGCACATTAAAAGGATCATACACCATGATCAAGTGGGGTTTATCCCAGGAATGCAAGGATTCTTCAATATACACAAATCAAACAACTTGATACACCATATAACAAACTGAAGAAGAACAACTATATGATCATCTCAATAGATGCAGAGAAAGCTTTTGACAAAATTCAACACCCATTTATGATAAAAACCCTGCAGAAAGTAGGCATAGAGGGAACTTTCCTCAACATAATAAAGGCCATATATGACAAACCCACAGCCAGCATTGTTCTCAATGGTGAAAAACTGAAACCATTTCCACTAAGATCAGGAACAAGACAAGGTTGCCCACTCTCACCACTCTTATTCAACATAGTTTTGGAAGTACTAGCCACAGCAATCAGAGAAGAAAAAGAAATAAAAGGAATCCAAATAGGAAAAGAAGAAGTAAAGCTGTCACTATTTGCAGATGACATGATATTATACATAGAGAATCCTAAGGATGCTACCAGAAAACTACTAGAGCTAATCAATGAATTTGGCAAAGTAGCAGGATACAAAATTAATGCACAGAAATCTCTGGCATTCTTATACACTAATGATGAAAAATCTGAGAGTGAAATTAAGAAAACACTCCCATTTACCATTGCAACAAAAAGAATAAAATATCTAGGAATAAACCTACCTAAGGAGACAAAAAACTTGTATGCAGAAAACTATAAGACACTGATGAAAGAAATTAAAGATGATACAAATAGGTGGAGAAATATACCATGTTCTTGGATTGGAAGAATCAACATTGTGAAAATGACTCTACTACCCAAAGCAATCTACAGATTCAATGCAATCCCTATCAAACTACCACTAGCATTTTTTACAGAACTAGAAAAAAAAATTTCACAATTTGTATGGAAACACAAAAGACCCCAAATAGCAAAAGCAATCT
>NC_041221.1:143879164-143888726 GCF_002837175.3 Physeter macrocephalus | reverse complement strand
AGAGGGAAGAGATATGGGAACATATGTATATGTATAACTGATTCACTCTGTTGTAAAGCAGAAACTAACACACCATTGTAAAACAGTTTTACTCCAATAAAGATGTTTTAAAAAACAACAACAAAAAAACAATTGTCCCAGTGACAGAAGCCAGCTCTAGCAAAGGGATGAGGAGCAGGATGTTATCAGAGTATGGGAAATTCCGCTTTTCCTTGAGGGCTTATCCTTCTGGTAAATGATTGACCATAGTAGAGAGGCCCCATGTGGTCTATCTTTTTCCCTGGTTTGGATTTCTCAAAACCACAAGAATAATTTCAAGGAAATGATCAGCCAAATACTGAAAACATGCCATGTGTTTTACCCCAAAGGATGACCTTTCTGTACCTGATGAACATTTCTATACCCTGAGCAAGTGTGGGCACAGAGATATTTGCAAAACAAACCAGAGACCCTACACTGAATCCACATATAAAGAAAAAATATATGGTAAAGAAAAAAAGATCTATCTCTGGATCTGTTGGCTCAGTTCCAATTTTGGAAGAATGGGTTTTCTTAAAGTGAGACTTGCCTCTAAGGTATAATTTACTGGCACTGTCCTCTAACATTTTATTTCCTAGAAGAATGGAAGCCCTGGTAGTTAACACACTGTGCAGCAGTGAGAATCTTGTCACATCAGTTCCAGCTTGACTTTACATCCAGACATGGCCTCAGAGAACAGTGTCTTTGATCCTGATATCCTCTGTGTTCCTTGCAGCTTTGAGCTCCGTTATATGCCATACAGACAGATCCTCTTTGGCTTTGAAGTTTTTCTCATTCCCAATGTGTGTGATCTTTGAGGTTCTGGAAATGTCTATTAAAAGCTTGCCACAAGAATTTTCCTCCACATGTTTGCATTTGAAAAATACCTAGCCTACATCCCTTATGCACCAGCCCCCATCCCCACCCTCCCACCTTCCTCTATAGGGTTTTCAAAAACAATCAAAAAGAGTTCTTTTAGAATTGCATAGAAACTCCATTAAGCATAATTTCCATCTGTATGAATTTTTTTCCCTTCTATTTTCTATAACAAGCATATTTTTACAAGGCATATTAAGCCGTCATCATCAACATTTTTTGATACTAAGTTTCTAGATACAAGGTAAAACTTTAGCATGTGTTGTTTTTTTTTCCTAAAAGGAAATTTATTCATTTCTAAATGAGCATGCTTAACATTTAGTGGGTAAAGCATTGGGCTTGCAATCAGAATGTGTAGGTTTAAAATCCCATGTCTACCACTTGATAGTTGTAGGATCTTAAGTCTCCTTACCATGCTGAGCACCAGTCTGTTCTGAAGAAGGGGCATCATGCTGTAGATTACATGGTAATTGTGAAGATGAAATGAGTCAACATTAAAATTGCTCTTAGTGTATTGCTTGCCATGTAGTAGGAGCTTAATTAATATCACAGTCTCCCCACTTCCAAGGAGGAAGTTTTAAACCTAGAAGCAAAGAAAGTAATTTGCAATGGAGAAATGAGGGTTAGGGTAAAGGGCATCTTTCACAATGCTGTAGGTCAACTGGTCTTCAAAATGTAGTCCCAGACCAGCTGCATCAGCATCACCTGGAAACTTGTTAGAAATGCATATTTGGGGACTCACTCCAGATGTACTGAATCAGAAACTGTTGGCGGGTCCAGTGCTCTGTGTGTTAATCAAGCTTTCCAGGTAATTTTGGTGCTCCCTTGTGATTCTGGAACACCACTGCTTTGAAGCTCTTATTATGAAAATGTTTTATATGAATTATTTAATTTAGTCCTTCTGTTTTTTAAAAAAAGCATTTTTAAGAAGAGAAGCATACTGTTAAAAAAAAAAAAGTTAACTGGGCCATCTGAAAAGTTATTAAAAACCCAACGTAACATAAGCCAAATAATAAGAAATTCTTTCTCCCTCAGAAAAGATTTCTACCTAATTTGAAAATATAGGATTCCAGGTAAGTGTACATCTAGAGCATATCTAGAATGTGGAAACAAAGATCACACGAATCAGAACAGAGGCTGTTTATCCAGAGCTTGCTATAGCAAGTCAGCCATCATCACTTGCATTTAGCAAAGACTCAAAGTCAGGAAGTGGAGTAGAAAAGATTATAGTGGAAAAAACAGGGCTTCAACTGTGCTCTGATCAGAGGTTGTTGACCTAGGAAAGCAGGAGGTGCACAAACAAGAAGTGGGACATCTAATGTAGTTGCTCTGGGGAGCATATTTGGCTTTCTGTGGTTAGTCTTGAGCTGGAAGCAGGTAGGAGGAGAAAAATAAGGAAGCTAGCAGTCATTGAACAAGTCCTGACCTTCCTGGGATGGTTGCCACAGAGATTGTCAGCGTTTTGTTGTTATATATAGGGTCTGGCTATTGTTTGTATGTCAGTCTCTCAAGAAACCTAGAAAGAAAGGGCACATATATAAAGGAATGATGTATGCTTTAAAAAGGCTACAGTTACATTATTTATCAAGTTTTTTGGTTATAGGGAAAAACAGTTAACATACTCATGGACCTTACTATTTCTATTTTGATTAAAAGGCATTTTGAACATTACTTTATGTAAGAAATATTGCCAATCCAAATATTATCTGAATTTAACTTTCTTACGTGTATTCCAACTGTCACGGATTTTGTTCATGGGGAGTAATAGAGGTAATGAAGACAATACATGCATGACATAATTAGTGGTAAAAAAACAACATATTCTGTCAAAGCAAAAATTGCACTGGACAAAGTTAACAGGTAAGGATGACTTCTTTCAAAGCTATTGCAATAGAGAGAGAGCCCAGACTATAGTCTGAACTCAGTTTCACTGAAACGACAGTCAAGAGAGGCTTTCAGAAATGGAGTGGGGGGCAGGGACCCTAGGCCATCTGTGTTTGCTAATTGACCTTTCCCAAAGGAACGAGGAGGTAGTTTTACAACTTGGAGCAATGTGCCTACAGAAGGTAGGAAGATAGGCTTCTACCCTTTTATAGAGACTGGGGATGGGGGCTTTCTCTTCCTTGATGATTACATTTCAAAGGGATGGCTACCAGGCCCTTGCAGAAGACATCCCAGCTTGGAAAAATGGCAAGAGGCTTTTAAAAAGATTTACATCCCAAAGGGCCAGAGAAAGAATTTACAATTACAAGTTTTCTGAAGTAAAACGCTCTAAGAAAAGGGAGGCCAGAGCCTAGAGTCAGGAAGAAGTCTATCTAAAGTTTAGTCAAGCTTAGTGAAAAGTTAAGGCCCTCTTGTTCAACACACAGTCTTTTATCATTATAGGAAACACCAGGGACCTTACACTTAAGGTTAATAAAATTCACACTGAGAAGAAAACATCCAGTTTTAGTCAGGCTCTCATTTAATTCAGAGTGCTTTTGCATTCTTTGTGCTGACTGTTGATTGGTAAGAAAATGAACACTGTTTGCTCTAATTTACATGCAATTATTTCATAAAGGATTGTGCAGTGGTGGGCAGGATGGGTGATGAAAGCCCTCGGATAGGGAGTATTTTGAACTGCTTAGAATCCTTAATGGATGTACTGTGTGTATTTTCAAGAAGAGTATTTCCTGTGTGGTTGACACAACGGTGGCAGAGGAGAAAGGTTCTGCAGAGATCATTGGTCCAGTGATGGAGCTCTGTTGTCAAACATAATTTAATTGCAAAGCTCAATACATAAAAAGAAAAGGAAGAACTACTATAGTTATGCTGCCTCCTTGCTTCGCTTCGTTCCCAGAAGTGGCCCTGCGGTATTCCCAGGGAACTATCAAGATACACGTTTTTTTCTCACTTGACACTTTCTTTGCACTTGGCTTCCACAGCAACACACTCACCTGGTGTTCCTCAGACACACCAGTGATGTCTCCTCTGCTTTCTTTATCAGTTTCCTCGGCTGGTTCCCCCTTCTCTACTGCATATCTCAGTATCAGAGTTCATCAAGACTCTGGCCCTCTTCTTGAGTGAATACGTCCTTCCCCAAGGCTCTAAACCCATTAAAATGCTGGAAATCCCAGTGTGTATCTCTGGCCCCGTCATCCTTTCTGAGCTCCAACGTGAGTATCCATGTGCCTACTTGACATCTACACTTGAATGTTTTATACATATCTCACACTTAACATGTTTTCCAATCTCATTAAATTGTACCATCGTTTACTCAGATGAGCAAATCAGAATTATAATTTTCATTTCTGCTTCTTTCTATCCACTCATGGAATCTTTTGTTCTTACCTATCCCTTTACTTCTCAAATATACCTTTATTCCACCCACTTCTCTCCATCTCCACGGCCGCCACCCTATTCCAAACCATTGTCTTCCCTTACCTGGACCCTGGCAAGGGCCCCTGACAAGTTTACTTTCTCTCACATTTACATCCCCACTCACTTTTCTCCTTAAATCACTTTATTGTATTCTCATTTGTTGTCTAATAAAACATGAATGTCTCACCAGCACATCCAAAGCTCTCTGGATCCAACTTCTGACTACTTTTTGGAGCTCATCTCAGATTTTTTATTCCTTGTTCATTCTTCTCTGATAGTACACACCAGATGTCTTTCCTGTCTCAGGGCCTTTGCACTTGCTCTTCTCCTGGTTCCTCTAACTCATGGATCCTTCATGTGTAACAGAAGAGCTATATCCACTGTTCTCTGATTGCTTGTTTTCCCTTTAACCTAGTTGTTGTCTGTCACCATCATGCCAATGTCCTTGATAGTCTTACTGCCCCAAGTGTGATTCACAAACCAGCGGCAAGAGCATCACTGATGCTCTTCATGAGCCTATGTACGGGCTTGTGAGGAATGCAGAACCCCAGACCCCACATCAGACCAAATAATCAGAATCTGCGTTTTAATAATATCCCCAAAAGATGCATATAAACATTAAGGTTTAAGAGTGTAACTTTGAAACACTGATCACAAACTGTATTTCTTTGTTAGTTGTATACTTGCTTATTGTCTGTTTCCATCAGTGGTGTGAACTCCATGAAGGTAGGGACCTTGTCCACCTTTACTGTTGTATTCCAGTACTTAGCATAGGTCTTGGCATATGGTTGGTAATAAATACATATCTGATAAATGAGAGATTTATTCTAACTTCCTCAATTGATCTAGGATAAAACTGCGGCTCAGAAAAGGGAAGTGACGTTTTTGAAATTACACAGCTATTGTTAACAAAGCCAGTGCAAAAAAAAAAAAAGAGAGAGAGAGAAAAGTATTCTTGACTACTAACAAAATTTAGTGTGTGTGTGTGTGTGTGTGTGTGTGTGTGTGTGTGTGTGACCTTGAAACCGATTAATCTGGATGATATAACAAGGCATAACCTGAAACTTCCTTAGCTATTGTCCCTAATGGGCTTCTGATATTAATAACAGTGATTACTTATTTATATTATACTTTGTCATTTACAAAGTGTTTTCACGTATACTAACCTATGTGAAAATTTACCCAGAATTACTGTCATGTTTTCATTTATTAAGAACAGAGAAAGTGGTAAACAGAGCAAGTTTGTGGAATTTCTTTATTCATGGATCAAGAGATCACTGGAAAAGGAAAAAAGAAGAGAAAGTAAAATTTCTCATAAGAATAACTGTCAAAGAACTGATTTAATGGAGTGGATAGCTCTTTGGCCAGATACGAATTGTCTGGTGGTGGTTGACAGTAGTCTTGGAGGGTATCAGAGGTAATCCAAGGATCTAACATGGAGTCAGTAGAAGTGGTTCCTAATTTATTTTAATTATCATGACTGGACTTACATTTAGTTCAATGGACAGTTCTACCTAATTAAAAATGCTACGGTTACATTTTGCTCTTCACTCACAGTTTAAAGTTTAGCTATTTCTAGCTTCTAATTGGCATGCCACAAATGAACCATAACATTGAACTTGCAGTTCTCTGAGCCTGACATTCCCACTTAATTTGAAATATACATTCCCTGGAGCCAGAGGTGTTCACCTCAGACTCTGAATCTGTTCTTTTCTCTGACAAGAGGAAAGGCAGTGCTGGGGAGGTTGTTCTCATGGTGAGGGTGTGGTTGATGGACAATCCATGTTCTGAGGATATGTTAGGATCACTGTCCATAGACAAGAAAGGGACCTAATGTCATCCAGTCCCACCTGCCTCCAGTACAAGAAACCTATACAGCACCCTGATATAAGGTCATCCATGTATTCTTTTTTATTGTGATAAAATATATATAACATAAAATTTACCATTAATACATAAAGTAACCATTTCACATGTACAATTCAGTGACAATAAGTTCATTCACAGTGGTGTGCAACCATCACCATTATCCATTTCCAGAATTTTTTTCATCACCCCAAATAGAAATTCTGTACTCATTAAATAATTCCCCATTTCCCTCTCCCCCACCCACCCCAGCCCCTGGTAACCACTATACTACTTTGCTTCTCTATGTATTTGCCTATTCTAGGAACGTCATATAAATGGAATTATACTATATTTGTCTTTTTGTGTCTGGTTTATTTCACGAAGTGTAATGTTTTCAGGGTTTATTAATATTGTAGTATGGATCAGGACTTCATTTCTTTTTATGACTGAATAAAATTCCATAGTATGTATATACTACATTCTTTCTGTCCTTTCACCTGTTGATGGACACTTGAGTTGTTTCTACCTTTGGATATTGTGAATAATGCTGCTATGAACATTGGGGTGCCTGTATCTATTCATGTCCCTGCTTTTGATTCTTTGGGGTGTATACCTAGGACTGGTACTGCTGGATCATATGATCATTCTATATTTAGCTTTTTGAGAAACCACCAAACTGGTTTCCACAGCAGTTGCACCATTTTACATTTCTACCAGCAATGCACAAAGGTTCTAGTTTCTCCACATTCTCACCAACACTTGTTATTTTTCAGTTGTGTTTTGTTTTTATCATAACCATCCTAATGGGTGTGAAGTGGTATCTAATTGACACCTAGGTATTCTTAAACACTTCCTGAGCCAGGGCACTTAAAACAACACCAGGAAGCTATTGTGGATCATCCATTACTAAATCTTGCCTCCCTCTAGCAGTGATTCTCAACCTTGGTTGCACATGAGAATCACTTGGGAGCTTTTAAAAATTCTAATATTCAGGCTGCAAACAAGGCTAATTAAATCAGCATCTTTGAGGATGGGGACCTAACATCAGGATTTTCTAAGGCTCTTAGGGTGATTTCCATATGTAGCCAAAGTTGAGAACCACTGCTTACAGCCTGCTCACTGGTCCTACATAGTCACACAACCTCAGGTCATAAAGTGTGACAACCCTATCACTGAGCCTTCACTGACAACCCCCATAAAATAGCCATTTCTTCACACCACCCCCCACTGAGAGTTCTGTCTTCCTTTCTCTCCTAGATTTCTTGCCGTAGTTCATATTACTAGCTCACTTCACATATTTTCTTGCTTATCTATTTATTGCTATCTGTTTTGCTTATTTTTGCTTCCCTAAGACTACAACAATGCCTAATGCAGGGTAAGTGCTCAGAAAGTATTGTTGAATGTGCACATCCACCAGAGGGCAGACAGCAGAAGCAAGAAGAACTACAGTCCTGCAGCCTGTGAAACAAAAACTACATTCACAGAAAGATAGACAAGATGAAAAGGCAGAGGGCTATGTACCAGATGAAGGAACAAGGTAAAACCCCCGAAAAACAACTAAATGAAGTGGAGATAGGCAACCTTCCAGAAAACGAATTCAGAATAATGATAGTGAAGATGATCTGGGACCTCGGAAAAAGAATGGAGGCAAAGATGGAGAAGATGCAAGAAATGTTTAACAAAGACCTAGAAGAATTAAAGATCAAACAAACAGTGATGAACAATACAATAACTGAAAGGAAAACAACATTAGAAGGAATCAATAGCAGAATAACTGAGGCAGAAGAACAGATAAGTGACCTGGAAGACAGAATGGTGGAATTCACTGCTGCAGAGAAGAATAAAGAAAAAAGAATTAAAAGAAATGAAGACAGCCTAAGAGACCTCTGGGACAACATTGAACGCAACAACATTTGCATTGTAGGGGTCCCAGAAGGAGAAGAGAGCGAGAAAGGACCCGAGAAAATATTTGAAGAGATTATAGTTGAAAACTTCTCTAACATGGGAAAGGAAATAGCCACCCAAGTCCAGGAAGCACAGAGAGTCCCATACAGGATAAACCCAAGGAAAAACACTCTGAGACATATAGTAATCAAATTGGCAAAAATTACAGACAAAGAAGAATTATTGAAAGCAGCAAGGGAAAAATGACAAATAACATACAAGGGAACTCCCATAAGGTCAACAGCTGATTTCTCAGCAGAAACTCTACAAGCCAGAAGGGAGTGGCATGATATACTTAAAGTGATGAAAAGGAAGAACCTACAACCAAGATTACTCTACCTGGCAAGGATATCATTCAGATTCAATGGAGAAATCAAAAGCTTTACAGACAAGCAAAAGCTAAGAGAATTCAGCACCACCAAACCACCTTTACAACAAATGCTAAAGGAACTTCTCTAAGTGGGAAACACAAGAGAAGAAAAGGACCTACAAAAACGAACCCAAAACAATTAAGAATATGGTCATAGGAACATACATATTGATAATTACTGTAAACGTGAATGGATTAAATGCTCCAACCAAAGGACACAGGCTTGCTGAATGGATCCAAAACCAAGACCCGTGTATATGCTGTCTACAAGAGACCCACTTCAGACCTAGGGACACATACAGACTGAAAGTGAGGGGATGTAAAAAGATATTCCATGCAAATGGAAATCAAAAGAAAGCTGGAGTAGCAATACTCATATCAGATAAAATAGACTTTAAAATAAAGAAAGTTACAAGAGACAAAGAAGGACACTACAGAATGATCAAGGGATCACTCCAAGAAGAAGATATAACAATTATAAATATATATGCACCCAACATAGTATCACCTCAATACATAAGGCAACTGCTAACAGCTATAAATGAGGAAATTGACAGTAACACAATAATAGTGGGGGACTTGAACACCTCACTTACACCAATGGACAGATCATCCAAAATGAAAATAAAGAAGGAAACAGAAGCTTTAAATGACACAATATACCGGATAGATTTAATTGATATTTATAGTACATTCCATTCAAAAACAGCAGATTACACTTTCTTCTCAGTGCACAGGGAATAATCTCCAGGATAGATCACATCTTGGGTCACAAATCAAGCCTCAGTAAGTTTAAGAAAATTGAAATCATATCAAGCATCTTTTCTGACCACACGCTATGATATTAGAAATGAATTACAGGAAAAAAAATGTAAAAAACACAAACACATGGAGGCTAAACAATACGATACTAAATAACCAAGAGATCACTGAAGAAATCAAAGAGGAAATCAGTAAGTACCTAGAGACAAATGACAATGAAAACACGACGATCCAAAACCTATGGGATGCAGCAAAAGCAGTTCTAAAAGGCAAGTTTATAGCTATACAAGCCTACCTCAAGAAACAAGAAAAATCTCAAATAAACAATCTAACCTTACACCTAAAGGAACTAGAGAAAGAAGAACAAACAAAACCCAAAGTTAG
>NC_041221.1:143878494-143878856 GCF_002837175.3 Physeter macrocephalus | reverse complement strand
AGGATCAGATGGCTTCACAGGTGAATTCTGTCAAACATTTAGAGAAGAGCTAACACCCATCCTTCTCAAACTTTTCCAAAAATTGCAGAGGAAGGAACACTCCCAAACTCATTCTATGAGGCCACCATCCCCCTGATACCAAAACCAGACAAAGATACTACAAAAAAAGAAAATTACAGGCCAATATCACTGATGAGTATAGATGCAAAACTCCTCAACAAAATACCAGCAAACAGAATCCAACAACACATGAAAAGGATCATACACCATGATCAAGTGGAATTTATCCCAGGGATGCAAGGATTCTTCAGTATACGCAAATCAATCAATGTGATACACCATATTAACAAATTGAAGGATAA
>NC_041221.1:143877170-143878184 GCF_002837175.3 Physeter macrocephalus | reverse complement strand
AGAAATCTCTTGCATTCCTATACACTAATGGTGAAAAATCTGAAAGAGAAATTAAGGAAACACTCCCATTTACCATTGCAACAAAAAGAATAAAATACCTAGGAATAAACCTACCTAGGGAGACAAAAGACCTGTATGCAGAAAACTATAGGACACTGATGAAAGAAATCAAAGATGACACAAACAGATGGAGAGATATACCATGTTCTTGGATTGGAAGAATCAATATTGTGAAAATGACTATACCACCCAAAGCAATCTACAGATTCAGTGCAATCCCTATCAAATTACCAATGGCATTTTTTACAGAAGTAGAACAAAAAATCTTAAAATGTGTATGGATACACAAAAGATCCCAAATAGCCAAAGCAGTCTTGAGGGAAGAAAACGGAGCTGGAGGAGTCAGACTCCCTGACTTCAGACTACAGTACAAAGCTACAGTAATCAAAACAATGTGGTACTGGCACCAAAACAGAAACATAGATCAATGGAACGAGATAGAAAGCCCAGAGATAAACCCACGCACCTATGGTCAACTAATCTATGACAAAGGAGGCAAGGATATACAATGGAGAAAAGACAGTCTCTTGAATAAGTGGTGCTGGGAAAACTGGACAGCTAATGTAAAAGAATGAAATTAGAACACTCCCTAACACCATACACAAAAATAAACTCCAAATGGATTAAAGACCTAAATATAAGATTAGACACTAATAAACTTTTAGAGGAAAACATAGGAAGAACACTCTTTTACATAAATCACAGCAAGATCTTTTTTGACCCACCTCCTAGAGGAATGGAAATAAAAACAAAAAATAGAGCAGGCAAGATGGTGGAAGAGTAAGACGCGGAGATCACCTTCCTCCTCACAGATACATCAGAAATACAGCTACACGTGGAACTTCTCCTATAGAACACCCAACGAACGCTGGCAGAAGACCTCAGACCTCACAAAAGGCAAGAAACCCCCCACGTACCTGGGTAGGCAAAAGAAAAAAGAACAAACAGAGACAA
>NC_041221.1:143856901-143870949 GCF_002837175.3 Physeter macrocephalus | reverse complement strand
GGGTGGACTGGGGAGGAGGGGAGGGAGGGAGATGCAAGAGGGAAGAGATATGGGAACATATGTATATGTATAACTGATTCACTGTGTTGTAAAGGAGAAACTAACACACTATTGTAAAGCAGATATACTCCAATAAAGATGTTAAAAAAAAAAAAAATAAAAAATAAAAATAAATAAACAAATGGGACCGACATACAGATGGCCAAGAAGCACATGAAAAGCTGCCCAACATCACTAATGATTAGAGAAATGTAAATCAGAACTAAGGGAACCCTCTTGCACTGTTGGTGGGAATGTAAATTGATACAGCCACTATGGAGAACAGTATGGAGGTTCCTTAAAAAACTAAAACTAGAATTACCATATGACCCAGCAATCCCACGACTGGGCATATAACCAGGGACAACCATAATTCAAAAAGACACATGCACCCCATTGTTCATTGCGGCACTATTTACAATAGCCAGGTCATGGAAGCAACCTAAATGCCCATCGCAGATGAATGGATAAAGAAGATGTGGCACATATATACAATGGAATATTACTCAGCCATAAAAAGGAACAAAATTGGGTCATTTGTTGAGATGTGGATGGATCTAGAGACTGTCATACAGAGTGAAGTAAGTCAGAAAGAGAAAAACAAATATCGTATATTAACGCATGTATGTGGAACCTAGAAAAATGGTACAGATGAACCGGTTTGCAGGGCAGAAATTGAGACACATATGTAGAGAACAAACGTATGGACACCAAGGGGGGAAGTGGCAGGGTGGTGGGGGTGGTGTGATGAATTGGGGGATTGGGATTGACATGTATGCACTGATGTGTATAAAATTGATGACTAATAAGAACCTGCTGTATAAGAAAATAAATAAAATTAAATTAAAAAATTAAAAAAAAAAAACAAAAACCTTTCAGGTTACTTATTAATGAAGCATCCAGAGAACCTCCTTAATTTTTTTTCTATTTATTTTAGCAAAATTTTCTAAGGAAAATTTATCATAAACATATAAGTAATTTTTAAAACATGTTTTAAAGAGAATATTCTATATACTTAAAGCACCTTCTCTTGGTTGATTAGCTGTTTTAGCAAAGAGGGTATATTTTGCTTTAAGAAGTTTTCTTTATAATATGTAGCTCTTATACAGTTAAGAGTTGTATGTTAAACGCACCAAAATAAAACGACAACAAAGTATTGTGGAATGAGTAAATGAATGCATAAATCTACTCTTATTTCAAAGGACCGTCCTCAGATAGTTAAAAATAGCTTTTATGTCTCATCCTTGGGTCTTCTCTTATCTAGGTAAAAGCTTTTCTATACCTGCAGCCTGTCTTCAAAGACATTGAAGAATAAACCTCACCATTATGAACACAGTGTCTTTCACTCAGCGAGTAATTGTGCACTTCCTGTATACTGCATCTACTTTTAAACTACACATGCTGTAGATTAGATACTGTGCCAGGCGCTGGGAATTGTGGTGAAAAAGATAACCAAAAGTGAGTCTGTGGAGGTAGGGCACAGACAATAACAGAAGTCATTTCAGATAACAATAAATATTTTAAAGAAAATGAAAAATGTTTGTTGGCTGTGGCACATTAAATGGGAGTTAATTTTAATCTGAGACCTGAATATTGAGAAGAAGCATTCCAGGAAGAAGGCACAAGTGTAGAGACCTTGAGAGGGGAACAAGTTTCAGAGGGGCTCTGAGTCAGAGCCTCCGAGAAGGACAAGGAAAAGAGCATTATCACCTCCTTTATTAGACACTTTACCTCAATTAACATGGCCTAAAATCAAAATAGTTTTGGACAGCCAAAACATGCTACTGAATTCTTTTTCCTCATTGAGTTAAATCTTATTTGTCCATTATTTGTACTGTCGATAGTTGGAATTTAGGTGTGAAAGGGTGATTTAGATGGACGTACCTCAAATTTCTTTTCATCTGAACCCTAGCCATAAGAACTTCAGTGAAGCAATAAAACCACTTGTGAGCAGAGTGGAACTTTCTGACTCCTTATTCCAGTTGTCACCTTGTCTTCCATGCCAGGCCTAATGGAAAAAGTTTTGGACAAAGCCAGAGCCCAGACTTCATGGGCTGCTGCGATTTGGGACCAGCAGCCATCTTGGTTTTCAGTCAGAAGAGCTCAGTAGAGACAGATCTTTCTTGGTTCATTGGGACCTGTGTTCCGAGTGGTGGCCTACAGAACAAGCAGCTTCTCCCAGACTAGCCACTAATGTGCTCTGACAACTCAGTTCCCCTCTCTGGGCCTTAGTTTCTCTGTATTGAAATGTGCGTTTGGGTCTAAGAGTTTTAAGATCCTTTGAAACTTCATTTAAAAAGAACATTTTACTACTCTATTAAAAATGAAACTTTTCCTGTAGCTTCTGAATAACCTGCATTCATTATGCTTTTATTGATAGGGGACACTCACTTCCAAGTTAGTGAGACAAAATGCTGAGTTGACAGTAGGAGGGCAGGGTTTATAGAATCAAATCAGTTGCTGAAATTTACAGGAACACAAATTTGAACTGTTATGTTGGGCACCAAAACAAATGTAGTTCAGGGCAGTGAAAGGAGTCCCTGAGTTTATTGATTGTCTGCTGTCTTTCCAATGGGCTTTGCAGAATACGAGATCAGTTTGTCCAGGTCAGCCATATAAGAACAGCCTTCAGCCATGACCTACTCCTTGGACAGCCCACCTGCACACAGCAGCTTCTGCGTGGGCTGGGATGCGGTACTGAAAACAGGGTGGTCCTTGTATTCACACAGTGGTTCAAGTTACCGTCATTCACTCATTCAATGTCATCTTTCCTTCATTCGATAAATATGAATGATACATTGAAATTGAATTTGTCAGTGGGTAAAACAGACGACGTCCCTGCCCCATGGAGCTTACAACCTAGCTGAGGAGGTGTGCCAAACAAGAATCAACCAAATAACATTTCTGAGCACAAGCTGAGGTCAGTGCTCTGAAGGAAAGCCTCAAGTTCTCTGATGGAGAATCACTGTGCAGTCTCAGGATAGTTAATCCACCTCTCTGAGCCTCCTCCTTCTCATTATGTAGGAGTTAACCAGGATAACATGTAAAGAGACAAGTGCAGACATTGGCATATATTAGGTGCACAGTACATGTGTGTTGCAGCTTTGATAGTGAAGTTACCTTCCTGAAGATGAATGAGGAAAAGACTAATTTTCTTTCCTGTGTCTCAGAGTTTCCTTCAATTCTTTGTGTTTGTGTGTCTTCCAGTTCCAAGGAGGGTTTTGGGTCAGTGGAGAAAGTCGTGCTGCTCACATTTCTCTCGACTGTTATCCTGATGGCAGTCTTGGGGAACCTGCTGGTGATGGTAGCTGTGTGCAGGGACAGGCAGCTCAGGTGAGTCACGTGAGGCAACCTCATGAGGAAACCTGGGTGGAGTTCTGGGCTCTCCCTGGAAAACTGAGGTCTGAATTTATAATTTCCATTATAATTTGTAATTATGAAGGGTAAAAGATTCATGGGAATGATGTTTGGAAAATAGAGCAGGGAAAAAAAATCACATATAATCCCATAGTTCTAACATAACCAGTAGTACAAGCACATCTGTTTCCTATGTTGTCTTTTCTGTAATAGTTGTGATCACTCTACATATAATTGCTGAGAGCACATCTAATCTAACCTCTCCACTTTATTAATTGGTTCAGAGAAAGGGTAGCTGACTAGTAGTTGATCTAGGATTTAAACATGGGTCTTCTGCTCTTTCTGCTTCATCCTTGGCTGCAATTAGAATCACTTGAAGACCCTTTTAAAATTACTAATATGTGGCATGAGTATGTCCCATGCAATATTTGTGATATATTAGAAAATTATTCGTTGTTTATCTGAAATTCAAATTTAACTGGGAGCCCTATATTTTATCTGTCATACTTGGTGGTGGGTAAGTGGGTTAATCACCCAGAGTCCCTGGACTAATTGATCTGGGGTGAGACCTGGGCATCAATACTTAGAAAAATTTACTAGGTGATTCTAGTGTGCAGCCTAGATTAAGAGCCACCAAGCCGTAAAAGGGGATAAAAGATGCAGTCCTAGCTCATCTGCTGCTTCCTCTTTAAGCAAGACATGCTCTAATCAAGAAAGTGTAAAAACTAAATTCTAACAAGTGTGGCAAATGTGAGGCACATGGTAGTCAAAGAGTGGAAGACGGTGGAATTTGACACTTTTTTTTAAGGGGGCCCCTTGGGAGGGTGTTCTGAGAATGACTGAACCGAGGCCTAAAGGGTAGATGGGATGTAGCTAGGCCAACGGTGGGGAGAGAGAGCACCCTGTAAAAACCCTTGAGAGGGACTCTGTGCATCAGGGGCTCAAGTCAGGCCAGTGTGGTCACAGGGGAGAGCAAGAGAGGACTTCTGGTGCAAAGGGGTCTGGAGAAGTCTGAAGTGACTGGACCACGCATGTGACAGAAGGGGAAATTGAATCTCACAGAATATGTTGCACATCTGACTTTTCTTTCCTTTTCTTCCCTCCCTTCTTTCCTTCTTCCTTTGCTTCCTTTCCCCCCCTTTTCTCTCCTGCTCCTTTCCCCCTAACCTCCTTCCTTTATTCTTCCCACTGCTTCCTCCCTTATACTTTTCCACCCACAGGAAAATAAAAACCAATTATTTCATTGTGTCTCTTGCCTTTGCGGATCTGCTGGTGTCAGTGCTGGTGATGCCCTTTGGTGCCATTGAGCTGGTTCAAGACGTCTGGATTTATGGGGAGATGTTTTGCCTCGTCCGGACATCTCTAGATGTCCTGCTCACAACGGCATCGATTTTTCACCTGTGCTGCATTTCTCTGGATAGGTAAGGCCAGAGCCATTTGCGTAGTGGAGCTCCGTGCTGGAGACAACAGCCGGATGGCTACTGGGCTGTGTCTTTCTTTCTTCCCTAATTCATTAGAGGAAATGAATCTCAGAGAGGTAAATCTGGCTATTCACATATTCATTCACTCTCCAGCTTTAGCACAGCACCCTTTTTAGTCAGGCATTCTCTAAGACGCTGCAGACGTAGAGATTAGTAAGGCCTAGAACCTGCCTGCAAGGAGCTTACAGTCTAAACTGCAATCATGTTTCCCACAGATAGAGCCCTAAGTTGTATACTGATGGCACGAAGAAAATTCTGAAGATGCTGAGAAGCAAGAATTAATCTCTCTGCCCAGTAGGCAGCAGGTGCTTCAGAATGATAGTATTCTGTTTGAACGTGACCTTCTGAAAATGTGTCTGTATCATCATTTTGTGTGCACATTTAGGTTTGTGCCTGTGACTGGGGAGGCTCTTTTCCAGAAAATCAAAGGTGATTATAAAATCCCCAATAATTGTTTGCTTTTTGGAGCCAAGCTAGCATTTCATTCTTGTTGCATAAATGTGTTCTTCTTCTTCACATTTGACTTCAGGAGGCCTAATGATTTCTATCTTTGCCTCATTTGTTGGAGGTGCATGTTTACCATTTGTATCAGCACTTTTCATTTTCCAATTCCTGCTTATTTATATTCAATAATAAAGTCAGAATGCAGTTGAAAAGTCAGACGATTACACTAACATATGCTGCCATCACTGTAGTCATATCTTAAGGGTAGTTCCCAAAAGAAAGTGTGGTGTGAAATATCTCATGTTATCAGAATTGTCAGGGACAATCTCTTACTGTCTCTTGATTAGTCCAGAAGACCCCAGCTTTCCACCTAGTCTTAGGATGGGTCACTGTTTCTTTAATAGAGGAATAGGAAGAATAGTTGACTTAAAATCAGAGATTGTGCTATATCTAAAATGTGCACCTTTTACTGATGAACCTAGTGGCAGGGAAGGAATAAAGATGCAGACATAGAGAACAGACTTTAGGAAGGGGAAGAGGTGGGGGGGAAGGGGAAGCTGGGACAAAGTGAGACAGTAGCATTGACATATATACGCTACCAAATGTATAATGGATAGCTAGTGGGAAGCAGCCGCATAGCACAGGGAGATCAGCTCAGTGCCTCGCGACCACCTAGAGGGGTGAGATAGGGAGGGTGGGAGGGAGATGCAAGAGGGAGGGGATGTGGGGATGTATGTATATGTACAGCTGATTCACTTTGTTATAAAGCAGAAACTAACACACCATTATAAAGCAATTATACTCCAATAAAGATATAAACATTTTTTTAAGATAAAATATGTACTTTTATACACTAAAATCAGAGTTTTCCCAGATAATTACTCATGCTGTGAAAGATCCTTAGGGACTGAAACCAGCTGAGGGAACAGCAAATTCATCTCCTATTTTATGGAACAGGTGCTTATTGATTAGAATGGCAGGCATAATGGCCTGCTCTATTTAAATTGTACATGTTCTCTCTCTCTTGCTCTGCCAAGAACGTGTAGATGAATGTATATAATTTAAATGCAATGTATAATGAGATTCCACTCTACAACTAGAGATGATAACATGGGTAAAACAGAACTGTTGGTTGGCAGGCAGAACCATAGTGTCACAGTTTGAAATTTGTGTTTATTAGCTTATTTACAACAATCTGATTTCAATGCATGAAAGACTTTTTAAGACAGTCAGTATATACTGTAAAAAAAAGTTCACATTAGAAAAAATAAAATGTGAGGAAACAGAAAGTATATGGACATCCTGCAGGGTAGCCTGCATGTGATCGTTGCCAAAATAAGTGGTGAGACTGAAAGTATTATAGGAACTTGGAGAAGGCAAAGCTGAGGAGATCAGGGCGCCTGGAGGTAACCTTGAGGTTTGGGCAAAAAGCCTGAGCGGGTGGGGAGTGAAGAATGGCGGAAAACGTAGAAGCATCTTCCTGATGTGGCTGGTATTCTCTGGGCAGCCTTGAGAGAAGAATTGAAGGTTTCCTAGGAAGGTTTGGCTTCAGAGTTCCAGGTTGACTATCACCTTTTGAAATCATGAAATTTTCCCTGAGTAGGCCTCAGTTGTCATGAAGCAGTATGGGCTGGTAATTAAGAACCATCGGCTTTAGAACTGAGGTAATCTGGGTTCAAATCCCAGCTCAGCCAATTTTTAGCTCTGAGAATGGTGATAAGTTACTAAGCGTTGCTGAGCCTCGGTTTTCTTACCTCTGAAAATGCGGGCAGTGGCACCTATTTTATCGGATGGCACTTAGGGTAAAGTTAGATGATCCATTTAAGGCATAGCATTGGCCCAGCTTGGTGCAGCCCTCCATGTTAGTGGATGTTAGTTCCAGTTTCTTGTAACTATCCAATACAACTCATGATCTTTCTTACCAAACTTGGACCTCCTCCTCAATGAATGGCTTTTCCAGCAGCTGCCACATCCAGAAACCAGGTAGTTACTCTTAACGCAGTCTTCCCTTATCCCCTACATTTAAATAATGACAAGTCCACCTGATTTTTCTTCCTGCACAGATCCTAGTCTATTTCTTCCCATTTCTGTCATCCTAGTGCAAACTAATATCATCTCTTGTATGTCGCTGCAACAATCTCCTATTTTATCCCCACTAATTTATCCTCTATTTTATCCCTGCTAATCCGCTTGATACTTACAAGATCTCATAGTGATCTTTTAATACTGCAGCTCTTATCCCATTGTTCCTTTGCTTAAAACCCTTCAATGGCTGTTCATTGCACTGAGGATAAGACCAAACTCCTTGACCTGTAGGGTGTTGCACCATCTATTTCCTGTCTGTGTTCCCATCCCCACGTCATGCCCTTCACCAGCTTCACTCTTGACATTTTCTCTCTTTTTCCGGTGCTCTTTGCTCAGTCACTTCAGCCTTGGCTCATCCCTCTGCCCAGAAAGCTCCTTTGCTCCCTCCTCTCTTGAATGTCTTTCACATTTTAGCTCAATCCTCTCTTCCTTGCAGAAGTCCTCTCTGAGCCAATCAAAACCATCCTTCTCCTTTGAAAACTTAGTGCAATTGTGATAAAAACCACAATTGATTTTTCTTTAATTTTTTCTTAAATGTCTCTATCTCCCCCAATGGGAAAAAGATCAAGGACATGAATAAGGACAAGGCTCCTCCCCTCACAGAACTTACCTTTTAATTGGGAGATTGATAGTTAACCAGTAATTACATAAACACTGATTTAGGTATTTTGTAAACACCATTGAACAAATGGACCGTTCAGCACATTCTCTTTTTTTTAATAGTTCTGCCAGTAATTCCATTTCCTTCTCTGATAGTGGTGGACATCAAAATTCTAATACTGTAAGTTAAATGGAGTCAAATGGTTTTGTTTTCTTCTGGGAGTCTTGTAAACTTGCCATTTATCTCCCATCATTTCCTGTCCCAAGAGTGACATTCTCATTGTGGTAGAAGGTTCACTCTGGATGTTACAGGACATTTTAGCCTGAAAGAGTATGATTTATTTACATCTAGCTTCTATTTTGCTGTATTCCTCCCAGCATGACAATTGGGCTGTCATGAGACAGCCTGAAGTACAGAGTGAATGTCTCAGAGAGGTGTGATGTTGCTGCTCGCCAAGTGACTCCTGGCAAGATATCTTGTCCTTATCTCTAAAGCTGCCCTGAGTCTTTGGGGGTGACTGATATAGGGTAGTGCCTCTCGAGCAAGAATGCTCTCCTTGATTCCTAATTCCACCCAGATGGCAGACCTCTGTATCAAAGTAAAATGCAAGACTTCATTAATATATTATTGAATGCATTTCTCCAACCACCATCTTCTATCCACTGTGCTTCCTGGTGCTTTGAGAATCAAAACCTATTAATGAAAGTTTATTGACTCATTAGAAGTATTTTCCAAAATATGATTGAAATACATGCATCATATAGTATGGGCCACAAGAGGTCAAAAACTGCATTAAAGCTTTACATACAGTTGATTATTTTAAATCTAAGGTTACTGTGAAAATTAAAACCAACCAAGTATTTGTAACAGAGTACTGGTTTTTCATGTGGAATATAATGCAGCCATTAAAAACCATGAGAAATAGCTCATGTGTTGTCCTAGAAAGATATCACTGGTTTATTATGTGGGGGAAAAAAGCAAGTTTCAGACTCTAGTGTTTAGAATAATTCCACTTTTGTAAAGTAAATATATAGATGTTTGTATCTGGGTGTACATGAATCAGTGAGTGTGAGAGAGAGTAGGAATGAAATTGTACCAAACTGTTAACAGTGGTTATATGGGCGCAGTAGGGGGTAGTGTTGGCTAGGCTGGATGGTCATTTGGGTTTTGGTTGGGAGCCTTCATTTTTACTAATTTCTGAAATATGTATTCAGTTTTCTCTTTGCTAGAAGTTAATACTTCTTGAATGTAAGCATGTCCACAATAGCCTTTTAGCTGAAAGTGCTCCTGGGACAGCACATTCCTCAAATCGCTGATAACATTCTGACTTTAGTGTTAGAAGTTCCCTCTGAGGTCAGAACAAGGTGGGGATCATGGACATCTTTCTGACCAGTGATTTCTCTCTGCTTCCTCACTAAATGCCCTAGAATCTCCCCCCAAGGGAGCCTTCACCATCTCCTGTTGGCAGATTCTTCCTCGCGAGGACCCTCACCTTCATCTTCGATCACCCCACCCCAGTTCATGACCTTGTGTTTGATCTATTTTGACAAGATCTTTTATAATCATCACAGTTTTTTAAAAAATCATCATAGTAATACCTGAGTCAATAATAATACCTTTTTTTGTAAAAAAAAAGTCATCATTTCACAAGTAAAAATGTCCCCATTTCTTCCTCTCCACCTCCACTGCTGTACACCCTAGAGTTAACAACTGTAAATAGTAGCCCCCTCTAAATCCCAATCATTTCATATACAATAAGCAGACTTGTTATGTGAACATGTTTTTAGTTTATTCAAATGGGTTTATGTTTTAAATAAGACTTTGAAGAGGGCTTTCTCTGTATATATCCTAATGAATTGCCTGAATATAGTGTTTTTACCAACTTGCTTCTTGGATGATGTATTACTAAGGTCTTTTTCAGCATCATGTAACAGAAAATAAACTGATTGGTTCATAGCTGAAAAGTCAGACTTCAGACATGGCTCTGCAGGGCTTGAACATTATCATCTAGTCTAGCTCTTTCCCTGTGTCTCTGTCTCCCTCTCCCTTTTGTCTCCTTCTTTCCTTCTCTTTCTCTCTGTCTCCCTCTCTGTCTCTATTTCTCTATGTCTGTCCCCATATTTATATCTCTCTCTTTGTCCGTATGCTGTTTTGTTGTTGGATTCATTCTCAGGCTGTGTTCAGAAAAATAGCTATAGGCAAACATGTGTCTTAAACCATCCTTAACTCATGAGTCCAAAGAAGAGAAACAAATGCTATTTCTCATTGAAGAACTTTGGTTGGCTTTGCTTGAGTCAGACACTCTCCTCATCGTGGGGTGGGGATGACACATCAGGTTGCTGGGCAGAGGTGAGGCACTGTGACTGACAGCTTTACCAGAAGCATATGTTGCAGGAAAATGGCATTTCCCTCCGGAAAGAGGGATGTTGGGCAGACGAGGATAGCAGATATCAACTTCTCTTAAGCTGACCAGAGGACTTACAGGTATCTTTATGGAGCCTCCACAACATGACAGAGGTGTGTCATCCCTGAGTCTTCTTTATATTATGCCACATATTGCTAGATCCTTCCACTGGCTTCATATACCATACTTCTCAGACTTTTAACCATTCCTATCTTTCTCTGATCATGCTGTATTTTGCCCTGCATTTGGCTCAAATGTAGTTCCCTTTAAAAAAGCTATTTCACTTCATTGAGGATACCATCATCTATAGCATTGCAAGATTTTCTCTTTGATATGTCCATCTGAATTGTCACCCTTCCTCTTGGCAGCCCAGGAATTTGATGTGTTTTATCTGCAAAAATCCTCCAACAGTTTCTCAGTCACAGATTTTCTTTTAAAACAATTTTGCTTGTACAGTAAAACATACAGTTCTGACTCAAAGATTGCATATTTCATCCTGTGCTGGAGATAAGTGTGCCTGCATTTCTTAACGATCTCCCTGGAGCATAACTCAGTTTTGCAATATATAAATGAAAAGTGTCTGTCACTGTGAACTTGTGTCACACAATTACATTTGTTTTCCCAATAGGATTGAAATACATTTCTGCAAGGAGTGGGGATTATAAGTTTCCCCTTCTCACATACTCTTTGAGGTTCATGCTTTGTATGTAATAATAATATTTGTTGAGTTTCATGCTAGAGGCTATGAAATCTTATTTTTATATTCATCAAATATTTATTGAGTGCTTACTAATTGCCTCAAGGTGAGTAGAGCACTGGAGATGCAGTGGTGAACAATCAGAAAAGCTCTGAATCACAGAGATTTTAGTCTAGTGGAGAATACAGATAGTGAGTAGGTAATTATAGTAAAATTGGTGGTCATTGAAATAGAATAAGGGGAAGTCAAGGAAGTTGTTGGAGCACGTGACCTCCAGTGCAGGGAAAGCTTTCAGAAGAAGTGATGCTGAAACTGGGATCTGTAGATGATGTAGATGCCAGTAAGTGAAGGGGGAGAGGGTGAGGTATGGGGAGCGACGACAGTTCTAGAAATCATCATGTGCAAAGCCCCAGAGGTTTTTCAGTTTCACATTATCAAATATAGGCTAAATTCTTAGCTTATCTTTCAGTCCTTTTCCCAGAATTATCCTCAATCTTTGTCTTTCCTGTCTCTACTCCCACCCATGAGTGGTCTGTTATCATTTCCTGAATATGGTGTGTTTCCTCGTAATTCCATGTTGCACCTATGTCTTGAGTTCCTTTTCTTTTCCTGGTAGACATCCACCCTTCTTCAATACTCACCTTCTCCACTAACTGGCTGAGCTTCATTCCCAAAGAAAATTTGTTATTTCTTTCTCTGAGCTCCCATAGAATGTTAAATATTAACATAGCAGTTATCACTCATTTTAATAATTGGTTTATTTATCTGTCTCACCCTAGACTACCAACTCCTTGAGAGTCAGCCTTTATCTCATCTGTTTCTGTTCTCTTCTTACAGATCCCCAGTAGCTGCTCCAGGCATGTTTAGCTGAGCATAGAATACTCTCAGATGTGACTTGTGGTTTGATATGACTTTAGTGTTAGCTTTTCTACCCTTTTAGAAATCTTGATATATAGATATATAAGAACGAGGCCTGGGGTGCTAGGTTTCCTGGATTCAATCCCAGATTGACCGGTTACCAACTGTATGATCTTAAGGAAGTTATTGAAATTCTCTGGGCTTAATCTTCTCATCAGCAAAAATGTATTAATTATAGTGTATTCCATTTGGAGTTTGTGAAGACTAAATTACTGATTATGTGCAAAGAACGTAAACTAGTGTGTGGCAATTAGTAAGCATTCAATAAATGTTAACTTCAGTTATTATTCCATTATCGTTTCCCTTTCCCAATGCAAATTCCTGGTGACTATTGTGGATGCCTTCCTAGACACTGATAATTGTCTTTTTCTTCCTATGTGCATAGCTGAGTGTCCTTCAAGGTTAGACCCTCAGCCTTCCAGCCCTGGGTATCTCCCTTCTCTTTTTTGGAGACCTCACCCATCCTGTGGCTTTGCTTGCACCTCTGCCCTCATCTCTCCTGCAGTCTTGTCCCATGCTGGGTCCTCTGGCCTCTGTTGAACAGCTAGCTGCCTGTTCGACATCTTGCCTTAAACATCTTTCTGTCTTCTCAAACCCAGTGTGCTC
Organism: Physeter macrocephalus; assembly: GCF_002837175.3. Lineage (NCBI taxonomy): Eukaryota > Metazoa > Chordata > Mammalia > Artiodactyla > Physeteridae > Physeter > Physeter macrocephalus. Next base: position 143,858,317 of record NC_041221.1, on the reverse strand, counting down.
AAAGTGGAAATTTCCATCATAAACAGATATCCTCTTCCACTTTGTACATCAAAGGTGCATTTATTAGTCAACTTTTAGTCATTTAAAGGTAATTCTCTGAGGACATCTTTTATTTATCTACCACGACCAGCTGGATGCCAAGTCATAGCTATATTTTCATAAATATCTTTCAAATCCATCTTCCTCCTCTTTATACATTTTTTCATCCCATTTCGGATTATTGCAGTAGCTTCTTAGTTATTATTCCTGTGTATTATCTTATCTATCAGGTTAATCTTTAAATATGTCTTTTTTCTTGTGTCCTCAGCTAAAAAAGCTTAAAGGGCACTGCATACTTTTCTTCCTCCTCCTAGATAGGGTTACTTTTGTCTAGCCTTGCTTTTTGTCAGCATTACCAGGGCATGGACTTTGGCACATGTAGGTTTAAGTCCCAGTTCTACCATATCCTGGCTGTGTGATGTTGGGCAAATGGATTAAATTCTCTGGGCCTCAGTTTCCTTATATTTAAAATGTGGATGTTGAATGTTGCCTTGCAGAGTTGCTGTAGGAATTAGATATAATGTAGAATATACTTCTGACACAGAGTATGTTCTCAAAAAATAGGTGGTGTGTATAGTAGGAATAGTAGTAATTGCAGCAGAGAAGGAAGTGGATAATTATTACAGTTAGAGAAATGCTATGTCACAGATATCTATAAGGTACTATAAAAAACCAGGGCAGGGCTTCCCTGCTGGCGCAGTGGTTGTGCGTCCGCCTGCCAATGCAGGGGAACCGGGTTCGCGACCCGGTCTGGGAGGATCCCACATGCCGCGGAGCGGCTGGGCCCGTGAGCCATGGCCGCTGAGCCTGCGCGTCCGGAGCCTGTGCTCCGCGACGGGGGAGGCCACAACGGAGGGAGGCCCGTATGCCACAAAAAAAAAAAAAAAAAAAAAAAAAAAACCAGGGCAGAGGGAGTTCCCTGGCAGTCCAGTGGTTAGGACTTGGCTCTTTCACAGCTGCGGCCTGGGTTCACTCCCTGGTTGGGGACCTAAGATCCTGCAAGTCACGTGGCATGGCCAAAAAAACCCCCCCAAAAACAAAAAAAAACAGGACACAGATGGAGAACCAATCCATATCTCTGACAGAAGGGAGTCTCTCCCCTGTGGTCCCTATTCATGATCTCATATTGATGCATGCTAGATTTTCCTGGCTCCGAGAAACCAAGGGTCCTCTTAACAAATGGGCCTGGAACTGGCATACAACACTTCCAATGTACTTTGTTGGTCCAACAAGTCACAGGGCAGCCCTTTGGGAAGGGGGCAGATGCCTTACCTCTGGATGAGAGAAGTGGCCATCTTTATTTTTTTTTTCTTTTTTAACATCTTTATTGGAGTATAATTGCTTACAATGGTGTGTTAGTTTCTGCTTTATAAGAAA